>NC_074681.1:20400696-20588749 GCF_029448725.1 Salvelinus fontinalis | reverse complement strand
AGAGACAGAACAGGGATATGCCGTTACACGCACATACAGACCGTTACACACAGACACACACACACCCCTTCCACACATACTACAGATGAATCCCTCAGGGAGCGCACCAACACAGCTCCATATTTACACCTCTGTACCAACAAGCAGCACATCAATATGGTCGCCGCTCTCTGGGGTCAGCCATTAAGCATTCATGTCCTGTTTAATTTATCATCAGTGCCAAAGACAGAGCAGTTATTTATTAATCTCTGTCTCTGTCTCTGACCTCCAGGGTTCCACACTATGTTTTACTCTGAAGGAGATTTTATGTCCTAGATCCGTTGGTCTCGTCCTCTCTGATTTGACAGAAAACAGTACATCTAACCTGGCACCTACAGCAGGGTTCACCAACTGGCAGGCCGCAGCCCGAATTTGGCCCCCGGGTGGTTTTATAGAAATGTTTTATTAAAATAATAACAATCATTGTTGGACATAAAATACTGTAAAAACACCAGGAAATCTGTCCCCATGTATTCCCACGCATAATAGAGAGAGACACACAATACCCCATAATGTCAAAGTGGAATCATATTTTCATACATTTTCTAAAATGAGTTATGAAATTAAATGAAAATCTGAAATGTCTTGAGGGAATAAGTAGTGCACCCCTTTGTTATGTTAACCTTAAATAAGTTCAGGAATAAAAATGTGCTTAACAAGTCACATAATAAATTGCATGGACTCACTCTGTGTGTAATAATAGTGTTTAACATGATTTTTGAATGAATGCCTCATCTCTGTACTCCTCCGTTGAGCAGTGCATTTCAACCACAGATAAAACCGCAAAGACCACAGAGGTTTTCCAATGCCTCGCAATGAAGAGAAGCTACTGATAGATGGGTAAAAATAATAAAGCAGACATTGAATATTCCTTTGAGCATGGTGAAGTTATAAATTACATAAAGATACAGGCGTCCTTCCTAACTCAGTTGCCGGAGAGGAAGGAAACCGCTCAGGGAATTCAGCAAGAGGCCAATGGTGACTTTAAAGCGGTTACAGAGTTTAATGGCTGTAATAGGAGAAAAATGAGGATGGATCAACAACATTGTAGTTACTCCACACTACTAACCTAAATTACAGAGTGAAAAGAAGGAAGCTTGAACAGAAAAAAATAATTCAAAAACAAGCATCCTGTTTGCAACAAGGCACTAAAGTAATACTTCAAAAGATGTGGCAAACAGTTAGCTTTTTGTCCTGAATACAAAGGGTTATGTTTGGGGGAAATCCTAGAGAAACCCTGGTTCAGTCTGCTTTCCTCCAGACACTGGGAGATGAATTCACTTTTCAGCAGGACAATAACCTAAAACACTAGGCCAAATATACACTGGAGTTCCTTACCAAGAAGACACTGAATACTCCTGAGTGGTAGTTTTGACTTAAATCTGCTTGAAAATCTATGGCAAGACCTGAAAATGGTTGTCTAGCAATGATCAACAACCAATTTTAAAGAACGATAAGAATTTGAAATGAATAATTGGCAAATGTTGGGCACATTCCAGGTGTAAAAAGCCCTTAGAGATTTACGCAGAAAAAGGTACAGCTGTAATCTCTGCTAAAGGTGTTTCTACAAAGTATTGACTCAGGGATGTGAATACTTACAGTTGAAGTCGGAAGTTTACATACACTTAGGTTGGAGTCATTAAAACTCGTTTTACAACCACTACACAAATGTCTTGTTAACAAACTATAGTTTTGGCAAGTCAGTTAGGACATTTACTTTGTGCATGACACGAGTAATTCTTCCAACAACTGTTTACAGACAGATTATTTAATTTATAATTCACTGCATCACAATTCCAGTGGGTCAGAAGTTTACATACACTAAGTTGACTGTGCCTTCAAACAGCTTGGAAAATTCCAGAAAATTATGTCATGGCTTTAGCAGCTTCTGATAGGCTAATTGACATAATTTGAGTCAATAGGAGGTGTACCTGTGGATGTATTTCAAGGCCAACCTTCAAACTCAGTGCCTCTTTGCTTAATTAACATCATGGGAAAATCAAAAGAAATCAGCCAAGACCTCAGAAAAAAAATGTAGACCTCCACCAGTCTGGTTCATCCTTGGGAGCAATTTCCAAACGCCTGAAGGTACCACGTTCATCTGTACAAACAATAGTACGCAAGTATAAACTCCATGGAACCACGCAGCCATCATACCGCTCAGGAAGGAGACGCGTTCTGTCTCCTAGAGATGAGCGTACTTTGGTGCGAAAAGTGCAAATCAATCCCAGAACAACAGCAAAGGACCTTGTGAAGATGCTGGAGGAAACAGGTACAAAAGTATCTCTATCTACAGTAAAACGAGTCCTATATCGACATAACCTGAAAGGCCGCTCAGCAAGGAAGAAGCCACTGGTCCAAACCGTCATAAAAAGCCAGACTACGGTTTTGCAACTGCACATGGGGACAAAGATCGTACTTTTGGAGAAAAGTACTCTGGTCTGATGAAACAAAAATAGAACTGTTTGGCCATAATGACCATCGTTATGTTTAGAGGAAAAAGGGGTAGGCTTGCAAGCCAAAAAACGCCATCCCAACCGCGAAGCACACTGTGGCAGCATCATGTTATGGGGGTGCATTGTTGCAGGAGGGACTGGTGTACTTCACAAAAAAGATGACATCATGAGGTAGGACAATTATGTGGATATATTGAAACGTATGTAATATATGTAAACGTCTGACCCACTGGGAATGTGATAAAAGAAATAAAAGCTGAAATAAATCATTCTCTCTACTATTATTCTGAAATTTCACATTCTTAAAATAAAGTGGTGATCCTAACTGACCTAAGACAGGGAATTTTTACTAGGATTAAATGTCAGGAATTGTGAAAAACTGAGTTTAAATGTATTTGGCTAAGGTGTATGTAAACTTTCGACCTCAACTGTATGTAAATGAGATATTTATGTAATTAATTTTCTATTATTTTGCTAACATTTCTAAAACATGTTTTCACTTTATTGTGTATTGTGTGTAGATGAGTGAGAATATTTATTTTAATTCAGACAGTAAGACAACATAATGTGGAATAAGTCAAGAGGTGTGAATACTTTCTGAAGGAAATGTATGTGATCGTATACAAATGTAAGCAAGGTTTGAAACTGTTATGTTTTTGTCAGAAATTATATCTGTTTGGCCTTCTTGCGGTGAATTTGCAATCTACATGTTTTATTTTATTATGTTCCGGCCCTCCAACCATCCACTCAAGAAACAATTGGCCCGCAGCTGAAGTATAGCTAGTCCATACCGCTTTAATGTATCCAATCCTAGAATATAAGGATTTAGATAGGAAAGGTAGAGTGTTTGGGTTAGCCCGCAGTGTTTATGTGATCTAAGGAAACATTGTGAGTTCTTCACCTGTGGAGAAGTGTTCGGCCCATTCACTCACATGCAAGCACGTCATCTCAGTGTACCTCTGAACCATTTGGAGTCGTGTTTGACGGTGCGAAGAGCGGGGCTGTCGCCTAGGCTACGATAGATCACAGCATCAATCGCCAGGAAGTCTGTTACAGTACCAGTGAAGAGACTGCCCTCTGAGAGAGAGAAAGAGATAGAGGGAAAGCGAGAGAGAGAGAAAGAGAGACAGAGAGAGAAGGAGAGACAGAGAGAGAAAGAGAAAGAGAGACAGAGAGAGACAGAGAGAGAAAGAGAGACAGAGAAAGCGAGAGAGAGAAAGAGAGACAGAGAGAGAAAGAGAGACAGATAGAAAGAGAGAGAGAGACAGAGAGAGCAAGAGAGGAAGAGACAGAGAGAGCAAGAGAGAGACAGAGAGCAAGAGAGAGAGACATACAGACACACAGAGAGTGAGACAGAGAGAGAAAGAGAGAACATACAGAACA
Source organism: Salvelinus fontinalis (assembly GCF_029448725.1). Lineage (NCBI taxonomy): Eukaryota > Metazoa > Chordata > Actinopteri > Salmoniformes > Salmonidae > Salvelinus > Salvelinus fontinalis. Next base: position 20,584,871 of record NC_074681.1, on the reverse strand, counting down.
TGTATTTATCATGAGTACAAGCACAGTCAAGTTCCTCCTCACAGCTCCAGTCTAGATTGATTTTCCATCTGAATGATTTCCCCTGAACATTACAGTCCTAGTACCTATGTCATTACTTCCTAATAAATACCTATGTCATTACTTCCTAATAAATACCTATGTCATTACTTCCTAATATATTGAAAAAGAATGAAAGTTAGAAAGAAAGAAAGAAACTACTGTACCTGCGAACAGAGCCACATTGGCGTGTCTGGGGTCATACGGGCACCGAGCCATCCCACTGACCGTCTCTCCCACCATCTCCAAAGAGTCTCTCTGTAACACACACAATTGTCCATACGAACACGTACACACATGCCAATAAAGCTTAATTGAATTGAATTGAATAGACAGATACTCACAGTGTAGTTGGCACACAAAGGGTTGAAGGCGTTGGTTCCACACACAAACAGTCCTTCATGTTGACTCAACAACACTTTGATGAAGTTACGACACTCCTCCTGAAGAAAGAGATAAGAAAGGATGAGAAATGAAGGGAGAGTCAGAGAAGTACTGTAAGTGTGTGAGTGTGCATACAAGTATGTTTATCTTTCAAACCCACTCCTCAAAGGGTTAGGCAGAGAAATACGTTAATGTCATATCCATATGACAATAGTAATCAATAACCACTCAGGAAATTACACACAGCACACTGTTCAGCTGTATCTCTGTGTTTTTAAAAGGGAGGTACTGTATAACTCTACACATCTTCTAGCATGACTCACCACAACATTCCCTCTTTAGCAGTTCCCATGGGGATCATCATGGGAGCTAGAATAATCTCTCCATGTTCTAGTCTCTCTCTCTCTCTCTCTCTCTCTCAATTCAATTTAAGGGCTTTATTGGCATGGGAAACATATGTTAACATTGCCAAAGCAAGTGAAGTAGATAATAAACAAAAGTGAAATAAACAATAAAAGTTAACAGTAAACATTACACTCAGAAGATCCAAAAGAATATAGACATTTCAAATGCCATATTATGGCTATATGAGTCAAGGAAGCGACTGATTAATTTTTTTCACTCTATTGGAAATGCACAACTGTACAACTGAATTGCGTCCTCTGCATTTAACCCAACCCCTCTGAATCAGAGAGGTGGGGGGGCTTGCCATAATCGACATCAACGGCGCCCGGGGAACAGTGGGTTAACTGCCTTGCACAAGGGCAGAATGACAGATTTTTACCTTGTCAGCTCTGGGATTCAATCCAGCAACCTTTCGGTTACTAGCCCAAAGCACTAGGCTACCTGCCGTCCCAGTGTGTATACATATATTGATTACTTTAGTTGTTTTAAAGTGATCTTTGTCTCACAGTCACTAAGCAGTCCATGTATCGGCAGGATGTTCGGTGGAAGAACGTAGATCAGCTGTTGGCGCTCGCATTGGGTAAAATAGCATAAAATCAGCCTCAAGTGTAGTGATATTCTTAGATTCCACTGAAAAGGTGAATTCCATAGTTGAGAGTGGTGTTGTATTGCAGGATACACAGAAGTCGGTGTTTCATTTTATGAATCCGGCGAAGAAAGTTATACTTTCAAACGTGTCACCATTTGTTAGAGATTAAGTGTTGGAGCGAGTTCTCGTCATGGTCAACTTGTATCTACAATAAAAAAAATGATATTTTGGGATGTCTTGTCTCATAGGAGACAAGAGCACAATCTTTTTACAGAAGGATACTGACAAACTGAATTTAGCGTTCAGTTTTAATATTCACAGATTTGATTGTGTTATAGCTTCTACTAAATAAAGGAAATGCTTTGGCTGCGGAAGAGGGGCATTTGGTACGTTCGCGCAGAGCCCGGTAGCAGCTCTAGCGTTGGTGCAGCTAATGCGGGAAATTGTGGTGGATCAGAGTAAAGAGGGAGGGTAAAAAGCCTTGTGACTGCGACTGGGGTCGTTGGGTCAGTGCTGGAAAATGAAAGTGGAGTTCAAGAGGTAGGAGTTTGAAACAATGGAAAATGAGCAGATGTTTCAAAGTACCCAGGATTAAGAGGAATAATTTAAGGGGTGATGAAGGTAGACATTGATAAATCAGTTGAGGATAAACAGATAGTAGAGATGGTGGGTTTTCCTCTGACGAGGATAGCGAGAGTGAGTCATTTTACGCATCACAACAAAATAGCGAGATAAATGGGGTGGAAGGGAGGTATGGGATTGATAAAATAATTTCTTAAATTGACAAAAGGGAAGAAATATATGCAGGTTATAGTGTAACATATGCTTTTCTTCCTGAAAGTGATTTGTTTATTGAATCAGCAAACGTTCTGATGTAAAAAAATAACGTGGGTTTGACAAGCCCTGAAATCGCTACACTCAAGAAAGTTGTCACGAGAGTGACAAGTGATTTAAATTCTAAAGGAAACTAAAGAGTTCAGTCGCAGCCTTAACTCTGTAAAGAAATGTTTTCTGTCTCTTCCTCTGTATTTTTTTCTTCTCAGCCATGAGCAGTTTTAAGATTTCTTCTTTAAACGTAAATGGGGCGACAGTATGACTTAATGAAGGGTAAGGGAAGTTTTCTACAAGAAACGCATAGTAATATTGAAAATTAAGTTATATGGCAAAAGGAGTGTGTAGAGGGGGAGCAGTGGTGTGTAGTCATAAAAACTAAAACTAAAATGGGGTTGTGGCTATCCTGTTCTCAAAAGGGTTTTTGCCTTTGTCATTTGAGGTTGAAGAGGTAGTTGAGGGGAGGTTATTAAAAGTGAGATATGAAAACCTCACTATGTGTTGAATACATTTACATGCCCCAGTGGTGGCAGTTGAGAGGGTATGTTTTTTAGAGACATTATCAAATACCATTGAGAAATGTAACACTGAGGATAATTTATTTCTTGCTGGGGATTTTAACTGCAGTCAGTGATTTAGATAGAAACTACAAAACCTCAAGGACTTTTTTTAAATGGCTTATTGTAATGCATGAACTTTGTGATATTTGGCAGAGCCAACATGGAGGCACGAGACAGAACACATGGGCTAATGTGAGAGAGAACACCATCTCTCTGACCAGGTTAGACAGGTTTTATTGTTTTGAGCATCCATCTCAGGCCTGTAAATCAAGTGTAATAACCCCAGTGGGATGTTCTGATCATTGTTTATCAAATCAAATCAAACTGTATTAGTCACATGCGCCCGAATATTACAGGTGTAGACCTTAGTGAAATGCTTACTTACAAGCCCCTAACCAACAGTGCAGTTTAAAAAAAATATGGATAAGAATAAGAGATAAAAGTAACAAGTAATTAAAGAGCAGCAGTAAAATAACAATATATACAGAGGGGGTACCGGTTAGTTGAGGTAGTATGTACATGTAGGTAGAGTTATTACAGTTACTATGCATAGATGATAACAGAGAGTGGCAGTGGTATGGAGGGGGGAGGGCAATGCAAATAGTCTGGGTAGCCATTTGACTAGATGTTCAGGAGTCTTATGGCTTGGGGGTAGAAGCTGTTTAGAAGCCTTTTGGAACTAGACATGGCGCTCCGGTACCACTTGCCGTAAAGGTAGCAGAGAGAACCGTTTATGACTAGGGTGGCTGGAGTCTTTGACAATTTTTAGGGCCTTCCTCTGACACCGCCTGGTATAGAGGTCCTGGTTGGCAGGAAGCTTGGCCCCAGTGATGTACTGGGCTGTTCGCACTACCCTCTGTAGTGCCTTGCGGTCGGAGGCCGAGCAGTCCTACTGTGTTCCCGGCAGGCAGATAACATTCCCTGATTCTGGATTTTTGGGACGTCTCTAGGGCTATTGGGTTGGATGCTGGTCTAATTTTAATTGATCAGGAAAAGGCATTTGACTGAGTTGAACGTCAATAGTTATGGCACACTTTTGAGGCATTTGGTTTCAGCTCTGGTTTTATTTCCATGATCAGGGTGATATATGGTGACATTGAAAGTGTGCTGAAATTTAACGGTGGCTTGAGTGCTCCTTTTAAAGTATGTAGAGATTTTAGGCAGGGGTGTTCTTTGTCAGGAATGTTAAATGCCACCATTATAGAGCCACTACTAAATAGCATTAGACATCACATTGAAGAGGTGTGTCACGCCCTGACCTTTTCTTTATATTTTGGTTAGGTCAGGGTGTGACTAGGGTGGGTACGTTAGTTTTTGTATTGTCTAGGGTGTTTTGTATGTCTAGGGTTTTTGTAGGTCTAGGTGATTTGTATGTCTATGGTGGCCTGATATGGTTCCCAATCAGAGGCAGCTGTTTATCGTTGTCTCTGATTGGGGATCATATTTAGGTAGCCATTTTCCCTTTGGTGTTCGTGGGTTCTTGTTCTATGTTTAGTTGCCCGTCTGCACTACTCATATTAGCTTCACTGTTCGTTTTGTTATTTTGTTTGTTTGTTCAGTGTTCATTCTTAAATAAAGAAGAAGGTACGCATACCACGCTGCACCTTGGTCTCCTCCTCACAACGGCCGTGACAGGGTGTACCTTTCAGAGGATATTCCTCCTATTCGTCTCTCAGCCTATGCTGATGATGTAGCTATTTTATTGAAAAATCAGGCAGAGGTGGATAGTTTGAGTCTCATGTTTTTTGTGGTTGTTTATTTCACCTTTATTTAACCAGGTAGGCTAGTTGAGAACAAGTTCTCATTTGCAACTGCGACCTGGCCAAGATAAAGCACAGCACTTTGACACATACAACAACACAGAGTTACACATGGAATAAACAAACATACAGTCAATAATACAGTAGAAAAAAAATAAAAGTCTATATACAAGGCAATAAATAGGCCATGGTGGCGAAGTAATTACAATATAGCAATTAAACACTGGAATGGTAGATCTGCAGAAGATGAATGTGCAAGTAGAGATACTGGGGTGCAAAGGAGCAAGATAAATACATAAATACAGTATGGGGATGAGGTAGTTGGATGGGCTGGTAACAGATGGGCTATGTACAGGTGCAGTGATCTGTGAGCTGCTCTGACAGCTGGTGCTTAAAGCTAGTGAGGGAGATAAGAGTCTCCAGCTTCAGTGGTTTTTGCAGTTCGTTTCAGTCATTGGCAGTAGAGAACTGGAAGGAAAATTAGGAATTGGCTTTGGGGGTGACCAGTGAGATATACCTGCTGGAGCGCGTGCTACGGGTGGGTGCTGCTATGGTGACCAGTGAGCTGAGATAAGGGTGGGCTTTACCTAGCAGAGACTTGTAGATGACCTGGAGCCAGTGGGTTTGTCGACGAGTATGAAGCGATGGCCAGCCAACGAGAGCGTACAGGTCGCAGTGGTGGGTAATATATGGGGCTTTGGTGACAAAACGGATGGCACTGTGATAGACTGCATCCAATTTGTTGAGTAGAGTGTTGGAGGCTATTTTATAAATGACATCGCCGAAGTCGAGGATTGGTAGGATGGTCAGTTTTTACGAGGGTGTGTTTGGCAGCATGAGTGAAGGATGCTTTGTTGCGAAATAGGAAGCCGATTCTAGATTTAATTTTGGATTGGAGATGCTTAATGTGAGTCTGGAATGAAAATCGGTTGATCGGTTTAGGGGAATATCCTCTGGTAAATTGGGAAAAAAAGCTTTACAGATTCGAAAAGGGTCTGGAGGGATCATTGCTTTGCCAGGGGGGGCTGGAATGGTGTAAGGGAGGTTTTAAGTATCTTGGAGTGTACCTAGGGGATGAGGGGACAATGGAAACAAATTGGAATGGGGTGCTTGAAATGGTGGAAGGGAGGATGAGGAGATGGCTGTGGTTGTTATCTCGTATGTCATACAGGGGGTGCACTATTATTGTTCACAATGTGGTTGCCTCTGCACCGTGACATCGGTTGTCATGTTAAGAGACACCATCTGGCCTTCTGGCCAAGATACAGGCAATTATTGTAGATTTATTTTGGGATAAATATCATGGGTTCCACAAAGTGTTTTGTACTTGTCAAAAGAGGAGGGGGGGACAAGGTTTTGTACATCTTGCTAGGAGGGCTGCTGCTTTCTGGTTTTAGTTTATTCAAAGGTTGCTTTATGGACCGGAAAATGTGGTTTGGAGAGGGGTAGCAGGTCCTGTATTACAGCAGGTCGGGGGATTAGGTTTAAAGAAGGATTTATTTTAGGTTGATAGTAGCCAGATTTCAAGGGGGGGGGGGGGGGTACCTTAGTTTTACAAAGGCCTTCTTAGGGTTTGGAGCATAATAACGGAGTTCAGACGCACTCCAGCATTGGCTGCTGGAGGAACCTCTGGTGCATGAGGCAAGACTGGATTGTACAACTGCAGCTGTTCCACATTTCTCCAAGATTCTGGTGAAGGGCAAAATCCTCAGCCTAAAACAGTTAATGACCATGGCTGGGCCCACCTTAATGGAGGGCTGACGGGTGGCTGAATATTTGGGGTTGAGGTCGGAAAGAATTGTCGGACAACTGCTGTAAAGCTGCAGGAAGGCTCTGTCAGTAGAAGAGTGGTGTATGCTTAATCATAAGAAGAAGGCACAAGAAGAATAAATCCCATTTCCAAGACTAGGGATTACACCCAATGTCCCAGAGTCAGAAAGAAAGGCGTTATTGCTGGATTTGAGAGGGTTGGAAGAGGTGGGTTTGGATGAGGTGAACGGGACAGACTTATATAGGGGGTGTGTCAAGGATTTGAGTAAAGATAAATTGAAGAATAGAAAAGACACTCCTTGGAGGGTAAAACTGGGTATTGGTGACAAGGTAAAGCCAGCATGGAGAGCACTGTACAAGCCACTGTTACAAAAGGCCACTAGTGACATGCAATAGAGGGTTTTGCATGGCATCATTGCAGTTAATGCTTTTGTATCTGTTATTAACTCAGATATTGGAGATGGATGTCCTTTTAGTAACATAAGAGAAACACTTTTTCACTGTTTTATGGAGTGTGAGAGGATAAAGCCTCTTTGAAATACTGGAGTCTTTGTTTACAGCTGAAGGGGAGATTTTCAATAACACTGTTGTTATTTTGGGGTTTCACTATAGTAAGCAACAGAAAATAAAATGTCAACTGTTAAAACATTTTTGGGGGTGTCACGCCCTGACGTTAGAGAGCCTTTTTATAATCTATTTGGTTAGGTCAGGGTGTGACTAGGGTGGGCAATCTATGTTGTATTTCTATGTTGGCCTGGTATGGTTCCCAATCAGAGGCAGCTGTCTATTGTTGTCTCTGATTGGGGATCATATTTAGGCAGCCTTCTTTCCACCTTAGTGTGTGGGATCTTGATTTTGTATAGTTGCTGTGTAGCCTGCAGAACTTTACGTTCGTTTTGTATTTTGTTGTTTTTTCAGTGTTCATTTTAATAAAAGTAAGATGGTCGCCTACCACGCTGCACCTTGGTCCAATCCATTTCTAAACGAACGTAACAGAAGATCCCACCACCAAAGGACCAAGCAGCGTGGCCAGGAGGAGCAGGGATCCTGGGCCCGGGAGAAAAGAAAGTGGAGGACATCATGGACATGGGAGGAGGTTATGGCAGGGGACAAAACCCTGCCATGGAAGCAGGCTGAGGCAGCGAACGAGGATCAACGACGACTCCGGGGTTCGCAACCACAACGGAAGCCCGAGAGGCAGCACACGGAGTGGTCGGCGGAGCCGAGGGGTGAACCAGAGCCAGTCAGGGAGTCGAGTGAGGAACTCGACGAAAGATTCCCGGAGAAAGGTTTTGGCGTTGAGAGTGCTGCAGAGCAGGCGTGCTGAGGAGCGTGACACCAGTCTGGTGTCATATGCACCAGTTTCACGCATCTGGCCTCCAGTGCGCCTCCCCAGTCCGGTACGTCCTGTGTCTCCTCCACGCACTCGCCCTGAGGTGTGTGTCACCGTTCCGGTACAATGTGTGCCGGTTCTACGCACCGTGTCTCCAGTGCGCCTCCACAGCCCAGTGCGTCCTGTGCTAGCTCCCCGCACTTGCCATGTGAAGGTGGTCCTTTGTCCAGGATGCGTTGTGCCAGCTCTATGCTCCAGACCTCCAGTGCGCCTCCACGGTCCAGTATATCCTGTGCCAGTTCCATGCACCCGGCCTCCAGTGAGTGTCTCCAGCCTGGTACGTCCTGTGCCTGCTCCACGCATGAAGCCTCCAGTGATGATCCATGGCCCGGAGCCTCCAGTGATGATCCATGGCCCGAAGCCTCCAGTGATGATCCATGGCCCGGAGCCTCCAGTGATGATCCATGGCCCGGAGCCTCCATTGATGATCCATAACCCGAAGCCTCCAGTGATGATCCATGGCCCGGAGCCTCCAGTGATGAGCCATGGCCCGGAGACTCCAGTGATGATCCATGCCCCGGAGCTTCCAGTGATGATCCATGGCCCGGAGCCTCCAGAGACAATCCAAGGTCCGGAGTCTCCAGTGATGGTCTGCAGTCCAGAGTCTCCAGCGACGGTCTGCAGTCCAGTCTCCAGCGACGGTCTGCAGTCCAGTCTCCAGCGACGGTCTGCAGTCCAGTCTCCAGCGACGGTCTGCAGTCCAGTCTCCAGCGACGGTCTGCAGTCCAGTCTCCAGCGACGGTCTGCAGTCCGGAGCCTGCAGCGACGATTCCCAGTCCAGAGCCCTCTGCAACGATCTACGGTCCGGAGTCGCCGGCGACGATCTATGGCCCGGAGTCCCCGGCGACGATCCACGGTCCGGAGTCCCCGGCGACGATCTATGGCCCGGAGTCCCCGGCGACGATCTATGGCCCGGAGTCCCCGGCGACGACGATCCACGGTCCGGAGCCACCGGCGACGATCCCCGGTCCGGAGCCTCCGGCGCCGATCCACGGTTCGGTTCCTCCGGCGACGATCCACGGTTCGGAGCCTCCGGCGGCGATCCACGGTCCGGTTCCATGGAAGCGGAGGGATCCACAAGTGGAGCGGGGTCTACGTCCCCAACCGGAGCTGCCACCGAGGTTAGATGCCCACTAGGACCCTCCCCCATAGAGTCAGGTTTTGCGGCCGGAGTCCACACCTTTGAGGGAGGGGGTACTGTCACGCCCTGACGTTAGAGAGCCTTTTTATTCTCTATTTCGTTAGGTCAGGGTGTGACTAGGGTGGGCAATCTATGTTGTATTTCTATGTTGGCCTGGTATGGTTCCCAATCAGAGGCAGCTGTCTATTGTTGTCTCTGATTGGGGATCATACTTAGGCAGCCCTTTTTCCACCTTAGTGTGTGGGATCTTGATTTTGTATAGTTGCTGTGTAGCCTGCAGAACTTTACGTTCGTTTTGTATTTTGTTGTTTTTTCAGTGTTCATTTTAAAAGTAAGATGTTCGCCTACCACACTGCACCTTGGTCCAATCCATCTCTAAACGAACGTAACAGGGGGACTGTAACGAGTGAGCTAAGAGTCGGGAAGCATGTTCAGGGAGTGAGTGTTTTAATAAATAAACAGAACATAATACAAAACAAGAAAACACGAACAACACACAGACATGAAACAGAAACAGTGACGCCTGGGGAAGGAACCAAAGGGAGTGACATATATAGGGAAGGTAATTAGGGAAGTGATGGAGTCCAGGTAACGATGGTGACAGGTGTGCGCCATAACGAGCAGCCTGGTGACCTAGAGGCCGGAGAGGGAACACACGTGACAGGGACAAGCTAAGATGGCTATTGTTCTGAGTAGGAAACATAAGATAGACACGGGTTATGAGCAGGTTGTAAGATGTGTTTTTAACTGATTAGTCAAAGTGAACATAAAAGTGGATTTTGAGTTCTTCTCGGCTGTAAAAGATCTCCCATTGTTTGAGGAGAAGTGGGCTTATGAAGGAGCGGTTTGTTTTGTGGAGGAGGGCAAACCTTTTTTTGTCGATGAAATGAGTTGAACGTATATATATATATTTTTTTATTTAATACATTTTTATTTAGGAATGACACATTTGTTGCTTAATTTCTGAAAAGACACAGTGTGCCATTATTTGTGTTCATTATTAAGTATAAAATAAAGGTTTTTATAAAAACTCAAAACTCTGTCTCTCTCTCCACTTTTGATGTCAAAAACCTTTGATGTTGTTACTTTCTCTTTTTCTTTCTTTCCCTTTCATCTGTCAACCTTAATGTCACACAACTCTTTCTCTCTCCCACGCTCTTCCTCTTTACCTCCAATCTGTCTCTATCTCTCCTTTTATCTGTGACTGTTTGGTCTTCTACCTCTATTTATATATCTCAATTGCTTACTCCACTGATCGCTCTCTCCCTCTCTCTCCCTATCTCCCTCCCTTCCATCCTGATTTCCATGGTCTACCCCAGGGCTGTGTGACAGCACCATCTCATTATCTCTCTCTCGCTGTCTTTTCTCCTTCCCCGATTTTCTCTCTCCTCCTTCCCCACTTCTTCTCTTCCCCTCACTCTCTCTTTCTGTCTTCTCTTCCCCTCACTCTCTCTCTCTTCTCTTTCCCCTCACTCTCTTTCTTTCTCCCCTCTCTGCCAATAAGACAGATAAAAGTAAAATCTTTCTCTCTTTTATCTCTTAGGCCTCCATTATTCACTGATCGTATCACCCCATATTACTCATCACTCAGATCAGTTGCAGGTATCACATTCTCACTGCAGGACAACATGTCATTGGGATTACTAGAATGGATAACCCCACAGCACCCCCAACAACACACTGTAGTCTAAAGTTGTTTTTTCTGTGAGTAACCACTGACGTACGCTGCCCTCTGGGCTAGAGAGGGGAACTAACCTCATGTTTGCCCTTCATCCTGCAGACTCGAATGTCATTCTTATTGGATTCCCACGTCCGCTTCTAGCAGAGGACCACAAAATGATATGACCACAGGGTTACAATCATACTGGGATCTGATTTAATCAGAGGTGTTTGTTACATCAGTGAGGTCATACACTTAGTGTCTGTCTGTCTGTCTGTCTGTCTGTCTGTCTGTCTGTCTGTCTGTCTGTCTGTCTGTCTGTCTGTCTGTCTGTCTGTCTGTCTGTCTGTCTGTCTGTCTCACCTTGCTGTAGAACATTTCATCCCCTGACGTATTGTCCAGCTCCACTCTGTATAGATCATCTCTGTTTTACAAACACATACAACAGGAGAAAAACAAAGACGTTTTCAGTCTTTTACAGAGTATCTGATCATGAAACAACTATATACTTTGTACAGTGTGTGTGGTAGGGTACTGTGTATAGTGTGTGTGGTAGGGTACTGTGTACAGTGTGTGTGGTAGGGTACTGTGTACAGTGTGTGCGGTAGGGTATTGTGTACAGTCTGTATGGTAGGATACTGTGTATAGTGTGTGCGGTGTGGTACTGTGTACAGTGTGTGCGGTAGGATACAGGCAGTTTCTGATTATTACCTGGCTCCTATGTAGAGAGTGCGGTTGACCTGGAGCACTGTCTGAATGTGCAGCTCCTGTCTCTGAGAGGAATGATGAGCTCTACCCACAAACACAGGATACCTCCTCACCACTGAGAAAAAGGATGAGAGAGCGAAAGACAGGGTTGTTTATACTCTATCATTACATTACAGGGGACGGAGAGAGAAACACAGGAACGATGGAGGAAAAAAAAGCAAGGGGAAGAGTGAAAAAGTAAGAAAGGCGGAAGAGGGAGAAACAGAGCGATGGCAGAAAGATGGAGACAGACAATGATAGTGATACAGGAGGGGAGGAGGGGATAGATCAGACACATACAGTATGGAAGGACAGGCAAGACATACTGCAGGAGGGGAAGAGGGGATAGATCAGACACATACAGTATGGAAGGACAGGCAGGACACACTGCAGGAGGGGAAGAGGGGATAGATCAGACACATACAGTATGGAAGGACAGGCAGGACACACTGCAGGAGGGGAAGAGGGGATAGATCAGACACATACAGTATGGAAGGACAGGCAAGACACACTGCAGGAGGGGAAGAGGGGATAGATCAGACACATACAGTATGGAAGGACAGGCAGGACACACTGCAGGAGGGGAAGAGGGGATAGATCAGACACATACAGTATGGAAGGACAGGCAGGACACACTGCAGGAGGGGAAGAGGGGATAGATCAGACACATACAGTATGGAAGGACAGGCAGGACACACTGCAGGAGGGGAAGAGGGGATAGATCAGACACATACAAAGGACAGGCAAGACATACTGCAGGAGGGGAAGAGGGGATAGATCAGACACATACAGTATGGAAGGACAGGCAGGACACACTGCAGGAGGGGAAGAGGGGATAGATCAGACACATACAGTATGGAAGGACAGGCAGGACACACTGCAGGGAAGGTGGAGAGGACACAGTGACATCACCATACGGACTCCTCTTCAGGAGATTGAGTGGGACCCCTTTCTCATTGTCCTTGACTGCAGGGAGCGACATAATACACATCCATCCATCTACATATCTCCAAACCTCCTCCCTCCTTCGATCGCTCTCTTTTTCTCTCTGTCCTCCCATGTCTCACTCTCTCCCTCTCCACCTCTCACACCCCCTCCCCTTGAACTAGGTTGATGCTCAATCAGATATGCAGTAAAACAGAAACAAAGCAATGACCTCAGATCGCAGCTCCATAATATTAAATCAAAGGAGAGGAGGAGGGGAGAGCATTACATCTTTTGTTCACACACTCAAGGAGAAACACATTTCCCAGTGCTTCTGCAATCTATCTCTGTGACACGGTTGTTTCGTGTGAAAACAGCTCCAGACCAAGGCTGTGACCCCTGACCTTTCTGTCCTGATGGAATACTGAGATCCACCAAGGGTCATTCAGCACGGATACCATACATACACAAACGCATGCAGGCCAAAGAAACGCATACACACACTGAGTATACCGGAAAATGAAGAACACGTTCCTAATATTGAGTTGCATCTATAGCTGTGGGACGTAGTTGGGTGGTGGTGGTGCTGCGTTGTTGTTGATGGGGGGATGAGCAAAAAATAATGAGCAAAAAATAATTTTTTTCAGAGGGTCCTGCAGCACCCCTACTTCCCGCAGCTATGGTTGCACCCCTCCTTTTGCCCTCAGAACAGCCTCAATTCGTCAAGGCATGGACTGTACAACGTGTCGAAAGCATTCCACTGGGAAGCTGTACCATGTTGACTCCAATGCTTCCCACAGTTGTGTCAAGCTGGCTGGATGTCCTTTGGGGGGAGGACCATTCTTGATACATACGGGAAACTGTTGAGCGTGAAAAATCCAGAAGCGTTGCAGTTCTTGACACACACCGGTGCGTCTGGCACCTACCACCATACCCCGTTCAAAGGAACCTTACATTTTTTGTCTTGCCCATTCACCCTCTGAATGTCACACATACACAAACTATGTCTCAATTGTCTCAAGGATTAAAAATCCTTCTGGATTCACCTGGTCAGTCTGTCATAGAAAGAGCAGGTGTCCTTAATGTTTTGTATACTCAGTATACAAGCACACACACACACACACACACACACACACACACACACACACACACACACACACACACACACACACACACACACACACACACACACACACACACACACACACACACACACACACACACACACACACACACACACACATACCCTCTAAGGGAGCGTAGCTGAGCGGACCGGGCTCCTCTGGGAAAGAACTGTGAGCCAATCGGAGGAGAAGGAGGAGAAACGTGAGGGGAGAGGCCATGGTTGTCATGGCAGCACAGCACGGGCACTAGAAAGGGAAAGAAAGAGAGGAGAGAGAGAAGAGAGAATAATCAGTGACCAGTCCTATAGTTGCAAATCACACCGTTCATTATATAGGTGGTGTAGAGAGATATTGATTGCAATAGGTTGCATACACGGGCACACACACATGTACGCAGGCAGGCACAAATGACCTGGCACTAAAGTATGGTCCACAGAGCAGCGTAGACTGGGGAGAAGGCTGCATCAGAGGAGCAGGAGACTAAATGATGCCACCAATATGGCTTTAGCGCAGTGACCATTGTGCCAAATGAAATGCAATGTGCCCTATTGTTTAGAATGGCTACACATTGTAGAGCATTTCCAGCTGAATACGGTGACCTAAGCCATATACCACCCCAGAGTCCTATATAGAGAGAAGAGGCTACTGCTATAGAGGGATCCCTACAGGGCCATACACCATAACATCCTATATAACAGAGAAGCTGGGCCCTATAGCAAACCCTCCAAAAAGGTGAAAGACTGAAGGCAGCTGGAGAACATCAGACAAGCTGAGTGAAGTCACAGATAAGCTGGACAATATCTCCATGTACTATATAGAGCCCAATGCTTGGTAATGTACTCTATAGAGCCCAATGCTTGGTAATGGATTCTATAGAGCCCAATGCTTGGTAATGTATTCTATAGAGCCCAATGCTTGGTAATGTACTCTATAGAGCCCAATGCTTGGTAATGTATTCTATAGAGCCCAATGCTTGGTAATGTACTCAATAGAGCCCAATGCTTGGTAATGTACTCTATAGAGCCCAATGCTTTGTAATGTATTCAATAGAGCCCAATGCTTGGTAATGTACTCTATAGAGCCCAATGCTTGGTAATGTATTCTATAGAGCCCAATGCTTGGTAATGTATTCTATAGAGCCCGATGCTTGGTAATGTACTCTATAGAGTCCAATGCTTTGTAATGTATTCAATAGAGCCCAAAGCTTGGTAATGTACTCTATAGAGCCCAATGCTTTGTAATGTATTCTATAGAGCCCAATGCTTGGTAATGTATTATATAGAGCCCAATGCTTGGTAATGTACTCTATAGAGTCCAATGCTTGGTAATGTACTCTATAGAGCCCAATGCTTGGTAATGTATTCTATAGAGCCCAATGCTTGGTAATGTACTCTATAGAGCCCAATGCTTTGTAATGTATTCAATAGAGCCCAATGCTTGGTAATGTACTCTATAGAGTCCAATGCTTTGTAATGTATTCAATAGAGCCCAATGCTTGGTAATGTACTCTATAGAGCCCAATGCTTTGTAATGTATTCAATAGAGCTCAATGCTTGGTAATGTACTCTATAGAGCCCAATGCTTTGTAATGTATTCAATAGAGCCCAATGCTTGGTAATGTACTCTATAGAGCCCAATGTTTGGTAATGTACTCTATAGAGCCCAATGCTTTGTAATGTATTCTATAGAGCCCAATGCTTGGCAATGTACTCTATAGAGCCCAATGCTTTGTAATGTATTCAATAGAGCCCAATGCTTGGTAATGTACTCTATAGAGCCCAATGCTTTGTAATGTATTCAATAGAGCCCAATGCTTGGTAATGTACTCTATAGAGCCCAATGCTTGGTAATGTATTCTATAGAGCCCAATGCTTGGTAATGTATTCTATAGAGCCCGATGCTTGGTAATGTACTCTATAGAGTCCAATGCTTTGTAATGTATTCAATAGAGCCCAAAGCTTGGTAATGTACTCTATAGAGCCCAATGCTTTGTAATGTATTCTATAGAGCCCAATGCTTGGTAATGTATTATATAGAGCCCAATGCTTGGTAATGTACTCTATAGAGTCCAATGCTTGGTAATGTACTCTATAGAGCCCAATGCTTGGTAATGTATTCTATAGAGCCCAATGCTTGGTAATGTACTCTATAGAGCCCAATGCTTTGTAATGTATTCAATAGAGCCCAATGCTTGGTAATGTACTCTATAGAGTCCAATGCTTTGTAATGTATTCAATAGAGCCCAATGCTTGGTAATGTACTCTATAGAGCCCAATGCTTTGTAATGTATTCAATAGAGCTCAATGCTTGGTAATGTACTCTATAGAGCCCAATGCTTTGTAATGTATTCAATAGAGCCCAATGCTTGGTAATGTACTCTATAGAGCCCAATGTTTGGTAATGTACTCTATAGAGCCCAATGCTTTGTAATGTATTCTATAGAGCCCAATGCTTGGCAATGTACTCTATAGAGCCCAATGCTTTGTAATGTATTCAATAGAGCCCAATGCTTGGTAATGTACTCTATAGAGCCCAATGTTTGGTAATGTATTCAATAGAGCCCAATGCTTGGTAATGTACTCTATAGAGCCCAATGTTTGGTAATGTACTCTATAGAGCCCAATGCTTGGTAATGTACTCTATAGAGCCCAATGCTTTGTAATGTATTCAATAGAGCCCAATGCTTGGTAATGTACTCTATAGAGCCCAATGTTTGGTAATGTTCTCTATAGAGCCCAATGTTTGGTAATGTACTCTATAGAGCCCAATGCTTTGTAATGTATTCTATAGAGCCCAATGCTTTGTAATGTATTCAATAGAGCCCAATGCTTGGTAATGCACAACAATACTAGTCATTCAGTTGAGGCTCTTATCCGGACAAACTTCTCTTTCCCGTCTCTCTCACATACACGTATGCGCACGCACGCTCACACACACTGCAGGGGTGAAACAGTGAAATGTGGGCATCCACCCAGCAATGCATCAATCAACAGATTGCTCTTTATAAAACAAGAGCTGACTTACTGCCACACATAAATAATGAGAGAGATTGGCTGACACTCTCTTAGCTCAGGTATCAGGCGCAGGGTTGGGCTCAGATCCATTTCAACTCAGTCAATTCAAGAATTTTATTGAAATTCTTTATGAAAAACTTTAGAGGGAAAATAGTAGAGACATTTAATTTCAT
Source organism: Salvelinus fontinalis (assembly GCF_029448725.1). Lineage (NCBI taxonomy): Eukaryota > Metazoa > Chordata > Actinopteri > Salmoniformes > Salmonidae > Salvelinus > Salvelinus fontinalis. The sequence continues at coordinate 20,568,339 of NC_074681.1, read as the reverse complement.
GAATGATTTTTCTCTAATAGCCCTTATGCACATTCCATGATCGAACGTTCTAAACACACTTCCTATCGGTGTGGCAATTTCCGGTCAGTCTAGTTGTTATCGACGAAATAACGTTACTACCACTATGTCACAGTGGTGTCTTCAGGACTTGCCTCAAATTAATATTAATGATGTACATCGAATTGTTAACTCAGCCTCCGAGACTCCAGCTAGCAAGAATGAAAAGGGTTACAAGATGTATTTAGGAAGCTCCATAGACAACTATGAAGGTACCAAGTCAGTGACAGATATAACGTTAGCTAGCTACAATCATTAGCTAGCTAATTTAACTATTAACTGTAGCTAGTTAGTTACTTCGTAAAATGATGGAACGTTGACAGAATCTACCTGAGAATGTGTGTATTTTCGTTAACTTTGTTAAGTTATGCTTGCTAGCTAAAAATAATTGTTATTCATGTCTTCTACACAGTATCTAACAAAGATACATTGACAGGGGAGATCACCGTGAGGGCTGCCTGTCACAGGTCCATGAGGAAGAGTGAAAAGCCACACAGCATGAGAGTAGGGAAAGGTTATAGATAGCTACTAGGGACCTTGAACATCTCCTGTGGGACACTGTCAACATGGTCAAAATGTGTTGGAGACAGTGTCAACGTTTAATCTTATCAGTAGATAGATATTAATGATGGGTCCCAATCCCAATTTAGAATTGCCCACGTAACAGGTTATTTGGTAAATATCTGTTGATGCAGTGTTTGGTAATTGTGTTACTGAGACACAATGTATTCCTGTATAGTTAAATGAGCCCCTAGTTAAGAAGACTAGACACTACTATGTTTGTTATTTATGGGCCGCATCATTCTTGTTTCTCACTTCAGTCTTATCTTCACAGATGGTGTTAAAGCACTCCGTACCAGTGATAGTGGTCCAAAGTCACTGCTCCTGTGTTACAGGAAGTGCTCTGTGCAATCATCTGGTGGCCCTTCTTTACCAGACAGCGCACTACTCTCAACTAAACATTCCTGCTGCACCACCAGTTCACAGCTGCACAGACACAGAACAGCATTGGCACTAGCCAGGAACACTTGTGAGTCTATCAATATCCATAAAAAAAATGCACCTGAAAAGTATTCAGCCTATGTAACAGTAAATTCTTGTTAATTAGGGTGTGAAACCAGGTCCGGTTGATGGGATAGAGTTCAGTAAACCTACTAACTCGTGTGCTGATGGAATAAGGTAAGTTGGACGTGACAGAGTCTGGAGAGGCCGTGGAGAACGTTCTGCTGCCTGCAACATCCTCCAGCATGACCGGTTTGGCGGTGGGTCAGTCATGGTGTGGGGTGGCATTTCTTTGTGGGGCCTCGCCAGAGGTAGCCTGACTGCCATTAGGTACCGAGATGAGATCCTCAGAGCCCTTGTGAGACCATATGCTGACACATGCACATTTGGGGCCTGCTGGAGGTCATTTTGCAGGGCTCTGGCAGTGCAACTCCTTGCACAAAGGCGGAGGTAGCGGTCCTGCTGCTGGGTTGTTGCCCTCCTACGGCCTCCTCCACGTCTCCTGATGTACTGGCCTGTCTCCTGGTAGCGCCTCCATGCTCTGGACACTACGCTGACAGACACAGCAAACCTTCTTGCCACAGTTCACATTGATGTGCCAGCCTGGATGAGCTGCACTACCTGAGCCACTTGTGTGGATTGTAGACTCCGTCTCATGTTACCACTAGAGTGAGAGTACCACCAGCATTCAAAAGTGACCAAAACATCAGCCAGGAAGCATAGGAACTGAGAAGTGGTCTGTGGTCACCACCTGCAGAATCACTCCTTTATTGGGGGTGTCTTGCTAATTGCCTATAATTTCCACCTTTTGTCTATTCCATTTGCACAACAGCATGTGCAATTTATTGTCAATCAGTGTTGCTTCCTAAGTGGACAGTTTGATTTCACAGAAGTGTGATTGACTTGGAGTTACATTGTGTTGTTTAAGTATTCCCTTTATTTTTTTGAGCAGTGTATAATCTATAAATCTGTATATTTTAATTCATTGTATTTGAACTTTCGGGCTTGTGCTGTTTCTGGAAAAGTTACATGAGTCTTTGTCATAGTAATCTCTCCAACCTGATGTTAAGGTTTTAAAATGCTTTGCAGAAGTTCTCTCTACAAAGCACTCAGTGGATACATGCCTGACATGGACCTTCTCGCGTCTCAGAAACATATGCCAACTTTTCTCCACTTACTGCCCCTCTTGTGACAACAATGTAAATGTCAGCTGACGTGCCCCTGGTTGAGTCCGCCTTTGGGCCAGTGCAAGCCGGCAGTGTTCTGTCCTATCAGCTTCCACAACCAAAGACCCGTGAAATTGTGAAGATTGCCGATGCCCCTTCTCCACCAATACGTCCATTAGATGGCAACAGGCTTCAGTCTTCCCAGTGTGCTTACATCCTTAGCCATCAAGAGCAGTTCCACCTCAAGGCATTACAGACAACCTACGAGATGTCACACAAAGTCGAGGTTGCTACAAGGGAGCAGAGCAGCAGCCCGGAATGGCATCAGCTCAGGAAAATGAGAATAACATCCTCTCGTTTCCGAGAGGTTTGCCATGTCCGGGGAGAGACCTCAGCTGACCACCTAGCTGAGCGGATGGTCAAGGGATCTGGTATGCAGACCATGGAGATGAAGAGGGGGCTCGCCATGGAGCCAGTGGCTGTACAGGAGTACTGAGTTCTTTCCGTGTGGCTTCGTAGTGCACCCAGATGCTCCGTGGTTAGGATCCTCTCCAGATGGCATCATATTTGATCCCAGTGTGAGACCACACTTTGGACTCTTAGAGCTCAAGTGCCCAAATGTACCAAGTTATGTTGACTGCCCTTACCTGAAGATACAGAATGGAGAGCTGAAGTTGAAGAGATCTCATGCTTACTACTGGCAGGTGCAAGGTCAAATCCTTCTCACAGGTTGTAGCTGGTGTGACTTTGTCATCTGTACACAGGAGGACATCCTAGTTGAAAGGATATATAAAGATCTACAGGTTGTAGCTGGTGTGACTTTGTCATCTGTGCACAGGAGGACATCCTAGTTGAAAGGATATATAAAGATCTACAGGTTGTAGCTGGTGGGACTTTGTCATCTGTACACAGGAGGACATCCTAGTTGAAAGGATATATAAAGATCTACAGGTTGTAGCTGGTGTGACTTTGTCATCTGTACACAGGAGGACATCCTAGTTGAAAGGATATATAAAGATCTACAGGTTGTAGCTGGTGTGACTTTGTCATCTGTACACAGGAGGACATCCTAGTTGAAAGGATATATAAAGATCTACAGGTTGTAGCTGGTGTGACTTTGTCATCTGTGCACAGGAGGACATCCTAGTTGAAAGGATATATAAAGATCTACAGGTTGTAGCTGGTGTGACTTTGTCATCTGTGCACAGGAGGACATCCTAGTTGAAAGGATATATAAAGATCTACAGGTTGTAGCTGGTGTGACTTTGTCATCTGTGCACAGGAGGACATCCTAGTTGAAAGGATATATAAAGATCTACAGGTTGTAGCTGGTGTGACTTTGTCATCTGTGCACAGGAGGACATCCTAGTTGAAAGGATATATAAAGATCTACAGGTTGTAGCTGGTGTGACTTTGTCATCTGTGCACAGGAGGACATCCTAGTTGAAAGGATATATAAAGATCTACAGGTTGTAGCTGGTGTGACTTTGTCATCTGTACACAGGAGGACATCCTAGTTGAAAGGATATATAAAGATCTACAGGTTGTAGCTGGTGTGACTGTCATCTGTGCACAGGAGGACATCCTAGTTGAAAGGATATATAAAGATCTACAGGTTTCAAAAACTATAAGAGAGAAGGTTGACCACTTGTATGTTTACCACAACTTGCAGAAGTGTCTATCTCACACCTGAATGGATCCCCTGCATGGGTGCCAAGTTTAGTGGTTTTATGAAAAATAAGTATTGATGTTCTTGTGAAGAAATCTACAGTAGAATAGATTTGTTGAAAAAATATATATTTCAGCAAATGTTCAACAGTTCAGTTAATCAATTACACATCTCTACATTGTATTCAATCTTGCATTCTGGCTATTCTGTGTTTACTTGATTTATTTCCCTCGCCCCTGTTACTCAGTGCCTAATTAAAGCCAATACAAGCTCCACACAAACTGATATTCACTACAACACAAATGATTGATGCATGTCGTAGATAAACAAATTATTATTTTGCTACTAGGAAATAAAAACATGTACATTTACACTGGCTTGGCCCATGCTCTGGACCGGATCAGAGACAGCACAGTCCATAGGCAGCGCACCTTGTTCTTCAACCCCCTCAGTCGGAGCAGGAGGTTTCAGTCTTCTTTCCCAAACACCAGGTCTCTTTTGAATGTGCCAGTTCCACGCGAAGACAGTAGGAACAACACCTCTTTTTAGGTATTGTCGCCCCCAATTTTTCCCTCAACAAAGTCACTTTTGACGAAATGTGTGCTACACACCTTTGTGTGTTTGGTGACAGTAAAGTTGTCACGACGTACTGCCACCAACCACCTTTTTCTGAGCTCTACATCGACCGGGAAACGATGGAAGCTCACAATACCATTACATTTGGAAGAAACTGAACACAGAGGCACTGAACAATGTTCAGTAGCACCTCCTTCGCGGGGCTGTAATTTAAACGTAGTCATTGCAAACTATTTCAGTCAGAAATGCATGGATGATAGCTCGTAAGCTAATGATAAAAACAATAGCAGAACTCGCTCCGTAAGTCATCAACCCGATTGGAAGTAAATTAGAACGTTGGAGGCGGTATAATGCATAGAGCCTATTGTAATGAAGGTGACCCCAGCCCTGCACAGAGGCACAGCTCCACTTACTCTACAACAGTTCTCACCAGGCTGTTTCACGCCTGTACCATGACTGGACAAGGATTCAGTGCTATGAAAATAACAACTTCTCTATGTCTGTGGATAATAATTGAGGGATATACAGTGCCTTCTTAAAGTATTCACACCACTTGACTTTTTCTACATTTTGTTGTGTTACAGCCTGAATTTAAAATAGATTAAATTGAGTTTTTTTCTCTCACTAGCCTATAGAGTGGAAATAGAGTGTGCAAAGCTGTCATCAAGGGAAAGGGTGGCTACTTTGAAGAATCTCAAATATAAAATATATTTTGATTTGTTTAACACTTTTTTGGTTACTACGTGATTCCATATGTGTTATTTCATAGTTTTACAATGTAGAAAATAGTTAAAATAAAGAAAAACTAATAGGGGTTTCCAAATTTTTGACTGGTACTGTATGTAAATGAGATATTTCTGTATTTCATTTTCAATATATTTGCAAAACTGTCTAAAAATATGTTTTTACTTTGTCATTATGGGCTATTGTGTGTGTAGTTTGGTGAAACATTTAATATATTTAATACATTTTGAAATCAGGCTGTAACACTCCAAAATGTGGGATAAGTCAAGGGGTATCAATACTTTCTGAAGGCACTATAGGAGGGACGATGGAGGAAGATGGAGGGAGGAGGGAGGATGTGAGGAGAGGACAGGGGAGGAAAGGAAATTAAAGGAGAGAAAAGAGTAGAGGAGAGGAAAAGAGAGGACATCAAAGGAAATTAAATGAGTGGAGGGAAGGAGAGGGGGTAGAAAATATCTTGAATTTTTATGAGAACGTGATGGAAGTGTGGATAGAGCGATACGATAAGAAAAAGAGGCATATAAACAGGTTGGCTGACAACATCAGGAAAATGATCTGCACATCGATGTGGCCGGAAAGCGTGCGTTATTATGATCCTGAACGGTCAGATAACTAGCAACAATGACAAGAAGCTGCCATGTTGGGAATTGTAGGTGGCTCGTTTCAGCTCATTGCACTGTTTCTTTAAAAACATATTTTTATACAGTGCATTTGGAAAGTATTCAGACACCTTGACTTTTTCCACATTTTGTTACATTAAAGCCTTATTCTAAAATGTATTAAATTATTTTTTCCCTCGTCAATGTACACACAATACCCCATAATGACAAAGCAAAAACCGATTTTTAGAAATGTTTGAATTTATTCAAATTTATTTCAAATAAAAACCAGAACATTATTTACACGAATATTCAGACCCTTTGCTATGAGACTCGAAATTGAGCTCAGGTGCATCCTGTTTCCATCATCCTTAACCTCTTGACGCTAGGGGTCAGATTTTTTAAATTTTTAAAAATAACGTTCCCAAGGTAAACGGACTATTTCTCAGGTCCAGATCGTAGAATATGCATATAATTTACAGATGCTAGAACATATAACAAAACTGATCCTGCAGGCGAAAACCTGAGAAAATCTAACCCGGAAGTGATTTTTTTTTTTTATCTGTGTTTCCTGGCCCGTCTTTCTTCCATTTAAAGGGGTATCAACCAGATTCCTTTTCCAATGGCATCCTCAGGCTGTGACCAGGTTGTAGACATAGTTTCAGGCTTTTATTTTGAAAAATGAGCGCGATTCTTCAAAACTAGTCAGGTCTCCACTGATTAGTTCCTGCGCGCGAGAGGGTAGCTCTCCATTTTCTTTTTCTCTCTTATTGAATAGGTTACGGTCCGGTTGAAATATTATCGATTATGTTTGTTAAAAACAACCTGAGGATTGATTATAAAAAACATTTGACATGTTTCTACGACCATTACGGATACTTTTTGGAATTTTCGTCGAACGGAACGAGGCTTTGGTTTTCTGAACATAACGCACAACCCAAATGGCGTTTTTTTGTTATAAAAGTAATATTTATCGAACAAAAAGAACATTTGTGTAACTGGGAGTCTCGTGAGTGCAAACATCCGAAGATGATCAAAGGTAAGCGATTAATTTGATTGCTTTTCTGACTTTAGTGACCAAGCTAACCAAGCTAATATAAGGCTAACTGTTCTAGCATTGATTGATACACTCACAAAAGCTTAGATTGCTTTCGTTGCAAAGCATATTTTCAAAATATGACACGATAGGTGGATTAACAACAAGCTAAGCTGTGTTTTGGTCTATTTCACTTGTGATTGCATGATTATAAATATTTTGAGTAATATTTTTGAATCTGATACTTTTGGGAATTTTCTTCTGCCTTTCAGGACCGGAACGAGGCTGTAGTTTTCTGAACATAACGCGCAACCCAAATGGCGTTTTTTTGTTATAAAATAATATTTATCGAACAAAAAGAACATTTATTGTGTAACTGGGAGTCTCGTGAGTGCAAACATCCGAATATTATCAAAGGTAAGCGATTAATTTTATTGCTATTCTGACTTTCGTGACCATGCTAATTTGGGGCTACCTGTTCTAGCATTGATTGATACACTCACAAAAGCTTGGATTTCTTTCTCTGTCAAGCATATTTTCAAAATCTGACATGATAGGTGGATTAACAAGAAGCTAAGCTGTGTTTTGGTATATTTCACTTGGGATTGCATGATTACAAATATTTTTTGTGATATTTTGTGCCCTGCAATTCAGCGGTTGTTTAGAAAATGAATGTCTGCTGAGTGCAACCATATGAAGATTATCTCTACTTCTGACTTGGGAAACTCTTCTACTTGGCTGGTTACAGTTTGTAATGATTTGTCTGCTGGGCTATGTTCTCAAATAATCGTAGGGTATGCTTTCGCCTGTAAAGCATTTTTTAAATCTGACACCGTGGTTGGATTCACAAGAAGTTCATCTTTAAACCTATGTAAAATATGTTTTGTTTTCTGAATTTTTATAATGAGAATTCCTGTATTTGAATTTGGCGCCCAGCAGTTTCACTGGCTGTTGAAGAGGTGGGACGCTAACGTCTCACGTACCCAAGAGAGGTTAACAAAATAATCAAAATAATCTGTTATAATCTCCACCCGGCACAGTCAGAAGAGGACTGGCCACCCCATATAGCCTGGTTCCTCTCTAGGTTTCTTCATAGGTTTTGGCCTTTCTAGGGAGTTTTTCCTAGCCAACGTGCTTCTACACCTGCATTGCTTGCTGTTTGGGGTTTTAGGCTGGGTTTCTGAACAGCACTTTGATATATCAGCTGATGTAACAAGGGCTATATAAATACATTTGATTTGATTTTGATGATTCTTTGGTCGCCTAGTTGAGTCGATAATAAGAAAAAGTCTTTGGATATTACCGGAGGCAAGTCTGCTTCTCATGAAACCTGTCTGATCAAAATGGACCAAACCATAAACATGCTTCTCCAATCTCTTTGCCAGGACTTTGGAATAGATTTTAAAATAGCTGTTCAAAAGTGCTATAGGCCTATAGCTTGAGCATTCAAGAGGCATCTTATCCTTCTTAAGAAGAAGAGAAATTAGGACTGTTTTTTGGTTCCGGTGGAAAGAAACAATTTTTAAAGAGTAGTTTATTGAATTTAAAAGTAATGGGCCAATTAAATCCCAATGAGCTAACAGGAGTTCTGGCAGGATATCGTCCAGGCCTGAGGACATTCTTTCTGCGTAGATAAGGCGGCCAATTTCAATTCATGGATAATCATGGGACATTCAAGTTTTTCGGCTTGTTGTGATGAGAGAGATATATATATATAACTCTCAAGGAGTTAAGATAAGAGGTTAGTAGATCAGGATGGAAAGAAGGTTTGGGTTTGTAAAGATTAGAGTAACATTGAGAAAACACCTGTTAACTGTCATTTGGGAGGGTGAAGAGCATGAGGTTCCTTTGCTGGTGTCGATAGAGGCTAGACGTTCAGATTGTTTAAACTTGAGCACCAAAAGCCCACCATACCCATCTGAATTTTCATAATTTGGTTGTCTAGTATTTTTTTTTTTTAGGGGGTAGATCAGCTTTAATATTGCAGATAGATTGTGGCTTTTATCACTGTAACTGTCTGCATCATTAACCAATCCCCCATACATAGTTTTTTGTAATTATATATATTATTTATTGTTTTCCCCTAACCCTACCCCTAATTGGAGTCAACTAATGGACAACAATATTTAAGTGACCACTTCCAGCTTTTACAGTTGAAGTCGGAAGTTTACATAGACCTTAGCCAAAAACATTTAAACTCAGTTTTTCACAATTCCTGACATTTAATCCTTGTAAAAATTCCCTGTCTTAGGTCAGTTAGGATCACCACTTCATTTTAAGATTTTGAAATGTCAGAACTATAGTAGAGAGAATGATTTATTTCAGCTTTTATGTCTTTCATCACATTCCCAGTGGGTCAGAAGTTTACGTACACTCAGTTAGTGCTTGGTAGCATTGCCTTTAAATTGTTTAACTTGGGTCAAACGTTTCAGGTAGCCTTCCACAAACCTCCCACAATAAGTTGGGTGAATTTTGGACCATTCTTCCTGACAGAGCTGGTGTAACTGAGTCAGGTTTGTAGGCCTTCTTGCTTGCACACACTTTTTCAGTTCTGCCCACAAATTTTCTATAGGATTGAGGTCAGGGCTTTGTGATGGCCACTCCAATATCTTGACTTTGTTGTCCTTAAACCATTTTGCAGCAACTTTGGAAGTATGCTTGGGGTCATTGTCCATTTGGAAGACCCATTTGCGACCAAGCTTTAACTTCCTGACTGATGTCTTAAGATGTTGCTTCAATATATCCCCATAATTTCCCTACCTCATGATGCCATCTATTTTGTGAAGTACACCAGCCCCTCCTGCAGCAAAGCACCCCCACAACATTATGCTGCCACCCCCGTGCTTCTCGGTTGGCATGGTGTTCTTTGGCTTGCAAGCCTCCCCCTTTCTCCTCCAAACATAACGATGGTCATTATGGCCAAACAGTTCTATTTTTGTTTCATCAGACCAGAGGACATTTCTCCAAAAAGTGCGATCTTCGTCCCCATGTTCAGTTGCAAACCGTAGTCTGGCTTTTTTATTGCGGTTTTGGAGCAGTGGCATCTTCCTTGCTGAGCGGCATTTCAGGTTATGTCGATATAGGACTAGTTTTACTGTGGATATAGATACTTTCGTACTCGTTTCCTCCAGCATTTTCACAAGGTCCTTTGCTGTTGTTCTGGGATTGATTTGCACTTTTTTGCAACAAAGTACATTCATCTCAAGGTAGGCCTTGAAATACATCCACAGGTACACCTCTAATTGACTCAAATGATGTCAATTAGCCCATCAGAAGATTCTAAAGCCATGACATCCTTTTCTGGAATTCTTCAAGCTGTTTAAAGGCACAGTCAACTTAGTGTATGTAAACTTCTGACCCACTGGAATTGTGATACAGTGAAATATAAGTGAAATAATCTGTCTGTAAACAATTGTTGGAAAAATTACTTGTCATGCACAAAGTAGATGTCCTAACCGACTTGCCAAAATTATAGTTTGTTTACAAGAAATTTGTGGAGTGGTTGAAAACGATTTTTAATGACTCCAACCTAAGTGTATGTACACTTTCGACTTAAACTGTAGGTCCTGGATGGCAGGAAGCTTTGCCCCGGTGATGTATTGGGCCGTACGCACTACCCTCTGTAGCGCCTTACGGTTGGATGCCGAGCAGTTGCTATATAAGGCAGTGATGCAACCGGTCAGAATGCTCTTGATGGTGCAGCTGTTGAACTTTTTGAGGATCTGGGAACCCATGCCAAATCTTTTCAGTCTCCTGAGGGGGAAAAGGTGTTGTTGTGCGCTCTTCACAACTGTTCTGGTGTGTTTGGATCATGATAGTTCGTTGGCGATGTGGACACCACGGAACTTGAAACTCTCGAACCGCTCCACTACAGCCCCGTCAATGTTAATTGGGGCCTGTTCGGCCCCCCATCTCCTGTAGTCCACGATCATCTCCTTTGTCTTGCTCACATTGAGGTAGAGGTTGTTGTCCTGAAACCACACTGCCAGGTCTCTGACCTCCTCCCTATAGGCTGTCTCATCGTTGTCCGTGATCAGGCCTACCACTGTTGTGTCGTCAGCAAACTTAATGAGGGTGTTGGTGTCGTGCTTGGCCACGCAGTCATGGGTGAACAAGGAGTATAGGAGGGGACTAAGCATGCACCCCTGAGGGGCCCCGGTGTTGAGGATCAGTGTGGCAGATGAGTTGTTACCTACCCTTACCACTTGGGGGCGGCCCATCAGGAAATCCAGGATCCAATTGCAGAAGGATTTAGTCCCAGGGTCATTATTGCCCACAAAGCTCATTAGTAATGAGCTTTGTGGGCAATATGGTGTTGAAGGCTGTAGTCAGAGCAGCATTCTCACATAGGTGTTCCTTTTGTCCAGGTGGGAAAGGGCACTATGGATTGTGACTGTGATTGCGTCATCTGTGGATCTTTTGGGGCGATATGCAAATTGAACTGCCTTTCAAAGCACTTCATGGCTACCAATGTGAGTGCTACGGTGCAGTAGTCATTTAGGCAGGTTACCTTCACATTCTTGTGCATGCTTGAAGCATGTGGGTATTACAGATTCGGTCAGGGAGAGGTTGAAAATGTCAGTGAAGACACTTGCCAGTTGGTCCACGAATGCTCTGAGTACACGTCCTGGTAATCTGTCTGGCCCCGCGGCCTTGTGAATGTTGACCTGTTTAAAGGTCTTGCTCACATCGGCTACGAAGAGCGTGATCAAACAGTCGTCCGGAACAACTGGTGCTCTCATGCATGCTTCAGTGTTGCTTGCTTCGAAGCGAGCAGAAAAGGCATTTAGCTCGTCTGGTAGGCTCGCATCACTGGGCAGCTCGCATCACTGGGCAGCTCCCGGCTGGGTTTCCCTTTGTAGTCCATAATAGTTTTCAAGCCTTGCCACATCCAACGAGCGTCAGAGCTAATGTAGTAGGATTCAATCTTAGTCCTGTACTGACGCTTTGGCTGTTTGATGGTTCGTCTAAGAGCATAGTGGGATTTCTTAAAAGCGTCCAGATTAGTGTCCCGGATATGTACGTACTGTCACTGTGGGGACGACGTCGTCAATGCACTTATTTATGAAGCCGGTGAATGAGGTGATATACTCCTCAATGTCATTGGATGGATCACGGAACAAATTCCAGTCTGTGCTAGCAAAACAGTCCTGTAGCGTAGCATATGCGTCATCTGACCACTTCCATATTGAGCGAGTCACTAGTACATCCTGCTTTACATTTACATTTTACATTTTAGTCATTTAGCAGACGCTCTTATCCATAGCGACTTACAGTATAGTGCATACATTTTATTACATTTTTTACATTTCATTACATTTTACATACTGAGACAAGGATATCCCTACCGGCCAAACCATCCCTAACCCAGACGACGCTATGCCAATTGTGCGTCGCCCCACGGACCTCCCGGTTGCGGCCGGCTGCGACAGAGCCTGGGCGCAAACCCAGCCCAGCCTGGGCGCAAACCCAGCCCAGCCTGGGCGCGAACCTAGAGACTCTGGTGGCGCAGCTAGCACTGCGATGCAGTGCCCTAGACCACTGCGCCACCCTGGAGGCCTTTAGTTTTTGCTTGTAAACAGGAACCAGGAGGATAGAATTATGGTCAGATTTGCCAAATGGAGGGTGAGGGAAAGCTTTGTATGCAGCTCTGTGTGTGGAGTAAAGGTGGTCAAGAGTTTTTTTCCTCTGGTTGCCCATGTGAGATGCTGGTAGAAATGAGGTAAAACGGATTTAAGTTTGCCTGCATTAAAGTCCCCGGCCACTAGGGCGTGAGTTGGGGTGGGCATTCTATGTTTTATGTTTTCTATTTCTGTGTGTTTGGCCGGGTGTGGTTCTCAATCAGAGGCAGCTGTCTATCGTTGTCTCTGATTGAGAACCATACTTAGGTAGCCTTTTCCCACCTGTGTTTTGTGGGTAGTTGTTTTCTGTTTTGTGTTTCTGCACCAGACAGAACTGTTTCGGTTTTGTTCGTTCTCTTTGTTGTTTTTGTTATTCAGTGTTCAGTTTTAATAATAAATCATGAACACTTACCATCCTGCGCTTTGGTCCACTTCTTCATGCAACGATGTCCATGACAAAGGTACTTTACCTCAGGCGAGCAATACCTCAACACTTCTTTAATATTAGATATCGTGCACCAGTAGTTATTGACAAATAGACGCACACCCCCACCCCTCGTCTTACCAGACGTAGCTGCTCTGTCCTGCCGATGCACAGAAAACACAGCCAGCTCTATGTTATCCGCGTCGTCGTTCTGCCACGAATCTGTGAAACATATTACAGTTTTTAATGTCCCGTTGATAGAATAGTCTCAACCGTAGATCATCCAGTTTGGTTTCCAGTGATTGCAAGTTGGCCAGTAGATCCGATTGTAATGGCAATTTACTCACTAACCTCTGTATCCTCACAAGGCACCTCAACCTTCTCCCTTGGTATCTCTGCCTTTTCTTCATGTGAATGACAGGGATTTGGGCCTGTTCCTCGGATAGCAGTGTATCGTTCGCATCGGACTCATTAAAGAAAAACTCTTCGTCCAGCCCGAGGTGAGTAATCGCTGTTCTGATGTCCAAAAGCACTTTCAGTCATAAGAGACAGACGTAGCAACTTTATGTACAAAATAAGTTACAAACTACAAGCAATGCGAAAAAAACAAACAAAATAGCACAGTTGGTTAGGAGTCCGTAAAACGGCAGCCGTCCCCTCTGGCGCCATTATTTCCTCACACAGGAAGCGGTATAGGTCCTAATCTAGGGACTTGTCATCTCTCGTCTGCACAACTCTCTGTTGGCTGGGCTCCCTGCTTGTGCCATCAAACACCTGCAACTTATCCAGAATGCAGCAGCCTGCCTGGTTTTCAAGCGCTCTAAGTTCTCCCATGTCACCTCGCTCCCACACACATGCCACAGACTTCAAGTCGAAGCTAGCATCATCTTCAAGAGCCTGGTCCCTGCCCATCTTTCGAAAACATCTGAAACACTGCCTCTTTGTAGAGTTTCTTAAATTACTATCACTTCTCTTTTCCTACCAGCACTGACTTTGCTGATAAATACTTTGTTGAGTGAAAATGTACTTGATACAATTGTGATATGTGTTGTCTCACCTAGCTATCTTAATGAACTTCTTTGGGACTGGGGGGCAGTATTGAGTAGCTTGGATAATAAGGTGCCCAGAGTAAACTGCCTGCTACTCAGGCCCAAAAGCTAGAATATGCATATAATTTGTAGATTTGGATAGAAAACAATCTGCAGTTTCTAAAACTGTTTGAATGATGTCTGTGAGTATAACAGAACTCATATGGCAGGCAAAAACCTGAGAAAAAAACAACCAGGAAGTGGGAAATCTGAGGTTTGTAGTTTTTCAAGTCATTGCCTATCGAATATACAGTGTCTATGGGGTCATATTGCACTTCCTAAGGCTTCCACTAGATTTTAACAGTATTTAGAACCTTGTTTGAGGCTTCTACTGTGAAGGGGGAGAGAATGAGAGCTGTTTCAACCAGATGTCTGGCTGAGTGCCATGAGCTCAGACTCGCATGCACCCGTGAGAGTTAGCTGTGTTCCATTGCATTTCTAAAAACAAAGAAATTGTCCGGTTGAAACGTTATTGAAGATTTATGATAAAAACATCCTAAAGATTGATTCTATACATCGTTTGACATGTTTCTACGAACTGTAATATGACTTTCGTCTGAACTTTCGCCTGGACTTGCCCGCACCTCGTGAGTTTGGATTTGTGAACTAAACGCGTAAACAAAAGGGAGGTATTTGGACATAAATGATGGCCTTTATCAAACAAAACAAACATTTATTGTGGAACTGTGATTCCTGGGAGTGCATTCTGATGAAGATCATCAAAGGTAAGTTAATATTTATAATGCTATTTCTGACTTTTGTGACACCTCTCCTTCTTTGGAAAATGGCTGTATGTTTTTCTGTGGCTTGGTGCTGACCAAACATAATCGCAAGTTGTGCTTTCGCCGTAAAGCCTTTTTGAAATCTGACACAGCGGTTGCATTAAGGAGAAGTTTATCTATATTTCCATGCATAACACTTGTATCTTTTATCAATGTTTATTATGAGTATTTCTGTAATTTGATGTGGCTCTCTGCACTTTCAACGGATGTTTGTTTGAGACAATGCATTTCTGACCATAACACACCAATTTCAAATGAGGTTTTGGACATAAAGAATAACTTTATCGAACAAAACACACATTTATTGTGTAACATGAAGTCCTGTGAGTGCCATCTGATGAAGATCATACAAGGTTAGTGATTAATTTAATCGCTATTTCTGACTTTTGTGAGGGCTCTCCTTGGCTGGAAAATGGCTTTATGGTTTTCTGTGACTAGGTGCTGACCTAACATAATCGTTTGGTGTGCTTTCGCCGTAAAGCCTCTTTGAAATCGGACACTATGGCTGGATTTACAAGAAGTTTATCTTTAGAATGGTGTAAAATACTTGTATGTTTGAGGAATATTAATTATGGGATTTCTGTTGTTTTGAATTTGGCGCCCTGCAATTTCACTGGCTGTTGTCGACGCTAGCGTCCCACACATCCCAGAGAGATGAATGCACTAACTGTAAGTCACTCTGGATAACATCGTCTGTTAAATGACAAAAATGTAAATGTAAATGTCTTGTTTTGAGTTGAGTTGCTTTGACTGATGTCATGTCTATGCTAATATGGTAAATATTCACTAGTTAGCTAACCAACAACTGTAACTACAGTATGTATTTGAAAGACAAGGGCTCACTGTGCAAATGTATTTATGTTTTCAATAAACATTTAGAGACTAAGTATAGTTTACAGTCTAAGCCAACCCCGTCATTTTGGCCTCATAGTTGCTAAACAACCAACCCGTCTATAAGAGCTCAATATTTATGTTGTTCAAATCATATTGATTCACCTCAGTAATCCCCCTTCCCCCTATCATGTCTCTCCCCTCCTCTCTATCATGTTCCCCGCTCCTCCCTATCATATCCCCCTTCCTCCCTCCCTCCCTGTCATATCCCCCCTCCTCCCTCCTCCCTGTCATATCCCCCTCCTCCCAATCGTGTCGCCCTTCCTCCCTCACCCTATCATGTCCCCCTCCTCCATATCATGCCCCCCTCTCCTCCTCCCCCCCTTCCTGTCCTCCATCCCCCTAACATGCCCCCCCCACCTTCCTCCCTCCCACTATCATGTTCTCCATCCCCCTATCATGTCCCCCACTCCTCTCTCCTCCCTCCCACTATCATGTCCTCCATCCCCCTATCATGTACCCCCTCCTCCCTCCCCCTATCATGTTCCCCTCTCCTCTCTCCTCCCTCCCCTTATCATGTCCCCCCCTCCTCCTCTCTCCTCCCTACCTCCCTTCCCCACCCTCCCTCAAAAACAGTAATTGGAGAGACAGTATGGAACATTGAAAGGTACATTGATTATTTACTAAGTTAATAAGCAGTTATTATTGGATGCATGCACACATACACATTGTAAACTCCGAAAGACAAGCGAAAGAGCGAAAGCAATCAGAGTGACACCAGATTACAGGGGAATGATGTAGGGGGAGGGGAGATTACAGGAAATTGTGGGGTGTATTGGTGTTGATCCCCTTAGGAGAAGGTACCCTCAAAATGGACGATGGAATAGAGGTTATGTGATGGTTCATAAGCCTTTGGAACTACACTGAACAAAAATATAAACGCAACATGCAACAATTTCAAAGATTTTACAGTTCATTTAAGAAAATCTGTCAATTTATATCAATTCATTAGTCCCTAATTTACGGATTTCACATTACTGGGAATACGGATATACATCTGTTGGTCACAGATACAGTACCTTAAAAAAAGGTTGGAGTGTGGATCAGAAAATCAGTCAGTATCTGCTGTGACCACCATTTGCTGTGACCACCAGTGCGACACATCGCCTTCGCATAGAGTTGATCAGGCTGCTGATTGTGACCTGTGGAATGTTGTCCCACTCCTCTTCAATGGCTGTGCTGGTTATTGGCGGGAACTGGAGCACGCTATCGTACACTTAGATCTGGAGCATCCCAAAGATGCT
This sequence comes from Salvelinus fontinalis, assembly GCF_029448725.1. Taxonomy (NCBI): domain Eukaryota; kingdom Metazoa; phylum Chordata; class Actinopteri; order Salmoniformes; family Salmonidae; genus Salvelinus; species Salvelinus fontinalis. The sequence goes on along the minus strand of NC_074681.1, from coordinate 20,551,440 downwards.
CAATGGGGGACATGTCTGGTGAGTATGCAGGCCATTGAAGAACTGGGACATTTTCAACTCCCAGGAATTGAGTACAGATCCTTGTGACATGGGGCCGTGCATTATCATGCTAAAAAATGAAGTGATGGCGATGGATGAATGGTACGACAATGGTCCTAAGGATTTCGTCACGGTATCTCTGTACATTTAGTGTAGCGGGGTGTGTAATGTGCGGCAGAGAATTCAGGCGCAGGAGAGCAGAACTTGGTAATAACCTGAGATTTTTTAAGCAAAACCAACGGCATCAGAACAACAAGAATAAATGGGCACGAAACAACCCGTTGTGCGCTCCCGGAGAACGTGCACAAGTACTACAATAAACAAACCAGGTGTGTGGAAAAACAAAACAAAACAAAACAAATGGAAAATGAAAAGTGGATCGGCGATGGCTAGAAGACTGGCGACGCCGACCGCCGAAAGCCGCCCGAACAAGGAGAGGACCCGACTTCAGCGGAAGTCGTGACTTTCAGATTGCCATCGATAAAATGCAATTGTGTTTGTAGCTTATGCCTGCCCATACCATAACCCCACTGCCACCACGGGGCACTCTGTTCACAACATTGACATCAGCAAACCACCAAATGACGCCATACACGCTGTCTGCCATCTGCCCGGTATAGTTGAAATGGTACTGTTGAAACCGGGATTCATCCGTGAAGAGCACACTTCTCCAGCGTACCAGTGGCCATCGAAGGTGAGCATTTCCCCCTGAAGTCGGTTATGATGCCGAGCTGCAGTCAGGTCAAAACCCTGGTGAGGACTACGAGCACGCAGATGAGATACCCTGAGATGGTTTCTGACAGTTTTAGCAGAAATTCTTAGGTTGAGCAAACCAACAGTTTCATCAGCTGCCCGGATGGCTGGTCTCAGACGATCCCGCAGGTAAAGAAGTCGGATGTGGAAGTCCTGGGCTGGCGTGGTTACACGTGGTCTGCTGTTGTGAAGCCGGTTGCATGTACTGCCAAATTCTCCAAAATGACATCGGAGGCCACTTAATTACATTTACATTTAAGTCATTTAGCAGACGCTCTTATCCAGAGCGACTGAAATTCTCTGGCAACAGCTCTGATGGACATTCCTGTGTTCAGCTTGCGAATTGCATGCTCTCTCAAAACTTGAGACATCTGTGGCATTGTGTTGTGTGACAAAACTGCACATTTAGAGTAGACTTTTATTGTCCCCAGCACAAGGTGCACCTATGTAGTGATCGTGCTGTTTAATCAGCTTCTTGATATGCCACACCTGGGAGATGGGAGTAGCTTTTTGTGCATATGAAACATTTCCGGGATCTTTTATTTCAGCTCATGAAACATGGGACCAACACTTTACATGTTGCGTTTATATTTCTGTTCAGTGTAGCTCATTGAAGTCTACTGATGATGAATCACACGCACATACACACACACACACAACCACACACACACAGACACACACAAACACACACAAACACACACAGACACAAACAAACACGCACAAACATACGCAAACACACACAGGCACAAACACACACAAACACACACACACACAGACAAAAACACAGACGCACACACACACAAACACACACAGGCACAACCACACAAACACACACAGACACAACCACACACACACACACACACACACACAGGCACAAACACACAAAAACACACAGGCACAAACACACACAGACAAAAACACACACACAAACACAGACAAAAACACACACAAACAGATGCACACACACACACAAACAAACACACACACACGCACACACACACACACACACACACACACACACACACACACAAACAGACACACGCACACAGACGCACACACACAAACATACATAGACGCACACACACACACACACACACACAAGCACACACACAGACACACACACACACAAACAAACAGACACACGCACACAGACACACACACACACACACACATAGACAGACACACACAGACACACACACACACACACACATAGACAGACACACACAGAAACACACACACATACTGCAACAACTCACTAATTAAGCCCCATCATTAGTCAGGTTATTGATCTCTGAGATCCCTCTACAGGTCTGGGCCAACGGCAGTATATATATCGCATAACGCTACTGGCTATCGACGATAGGTCTAGGAGAGTTTATAGACCACTTTTGGCTATCAGTGGTCCTAGGGCAGGAGTTATATCACAACAGGTGATTGGTTTTGTGAAATAGGGACAGTGCTATTGTGCTGATCCCTTTGATATCTGGACCTGCTTTAAAATTGTGTAGGGAAGAATGGGGGTAAGAAAAAAGAAAGAGATAAATAGATGTGTATGTTCAAGTATTTGTTCCATCCCTCCCTTCTGAAGGGTGTAATGACGTGACAGTGACACTGACATGGTTTCTACGGTAACCAGCTGTGGGATTCCAGGATGTAATGAGAGTGACAGTGAAATGTCATACACGCATCGTTTTATCTAAAGCAGCTTAGTCATGCATATGTAACAGTATAACTTTACGGCGTCCCCTCGCCCCGGCACGGGCGCAAACCTGGGACACTCTGCACACATCAACAACAGTCGCCCACGAAGCATCGTTACCCATCGCTCCACAAAGGCCGCGGCCCTTGCAGAGCAAGGGGCAACACTACTTAAGTCTCAGAGCAAGTGACGTAACTGATTGAAATGCTACTAGCGCGTACCCGCTAACTAGCTAGCCATTTCACATCCGTTACACTCACCCCCCTTTCAACCTCCTCCTTTTCCGCAGCAACCAGTGATCCGGGTCACGGCACCAATGCAACAGTTGTAACTTTACATCGTCCCCTCGCCCCGACACGGGCGCGAACCTGGGACCATCTGCACACATCAACAACGGTCGCCCACGAAGCACGGTCGTTACCCATCGCTCCACAAAGGCCGCGGCCCTTGCAGAGCAAGGGGCAACACTACTTAAGTCCCAGAGCAAGTGACGTAACTGATTGAAATGCTACTAGCGCGTACCCGCTAACTAGCTAGCCATTTCACATCCGTTAAACATACATGCCTTTTCGTATGGGTGGCCCGTTCAGCACAGGGAATGTGGAGATCAGGGTTAACTTCTTGCAAAATCAAGCTTCTCTTGGTAATAGCACAGATCCCTCCTAGATCAAGAGCCTTTCTTTGATTGGTCTCTCCATGTTTATTGTTCTTCTTCTGAGGATTTTATATGGCGGTTGGCAACCAAGTTTAAGGTATATTACCGCCATAACTGGACTGGAATGTGGACCTCGTTCATCTTTCAATATACCAGTGTGGGTATATGCTTGTAAAAACCAATGAGTAGATGGGTTCGGCGGGACTAGGCCTACTAGTATCAATAGCTGCATTACTTATCTTTATGAAAAAAAAATGCTACAAAACAAGCGAATGCCTCCATTTAAAGGAAGAAGGTAGGACTCCATTCAACACAAACAGGGTTGGTTGTTTAGGAAGTATTGGCCTGTGGCGTGAAGAGGGCGGCAGCAACAGAAGGCTCTCCATTTCTGTTGGAGCTCAGCATCTTCTCCATCGTGCACCATGATGTTGGAGCTCAGACTGCCACTGTGTCTTGGGCCTCCCCCTCTTTTGTCTACCTTCAATGGTCCAATGGGCAGCTCCTCTTGAAATTGAGTCTGTATGTTTTCTTAGAACGTGCCCAAATGTGTCTCTTGAGAGTACTGTCCGAAACTTTCTCTATTAGTCTGAGAAGGTGTCTGATATTTACAAAACCACGAGGGCCTATTATCTGTATGTTTACTGTGTAAGGCTCAGCCATTTCACACCCACTATTGCATTTTATATCAAAATGTAGGCATGCCTTCTCTGACCGCTAGAAGGTCCCAACACTGGTTTATATTTGTGTATAAGGCAGTTTTACCGAGAATCACCACATATTTCACATCCTATCAGGGCTGGGTAGGTTACTTTAAAAATGTAATCCATTAGTTACTAGTTACCTGTCCAAATTGTAATCAGTAACATAACTTTTGGATTACCCAAACTCAGTAACGCAATCTGTTAACATTCCATTACATTTAGATGACTTTCCCCTTAAGAGGCATTAGAAGAAGACAAAAATGTATATTACCAATTGAACGACATTATAAACCAAAGTCTATCAGAATCCCAGTCTTTCCAATAAATGTTATACCCCTTGATCTTCAAGAATAAGACTTGAAAATATGTAAGTATATATTAGCCAAATTGGAATAACGATGGGCTGTCGTTTCTCATTGCTTATTTGAGCTGTTTTTGCCATTGTTGTGGGGAAAGGGGTTGAGTGTGTATGAGTGTGTGGGTGTGTATATTCCACAACTGCTGCGAGAGAGTAAAAGATATTAGGGACAATATATGATGATTCATAATAATTGTTTGCTAATATAATAATTGATAATTGCCATAATGTATTGCGGACTATGAGCGCGCACTGGCGACATCGTGCGCTTCACCGCATAACACAGTGCCTGACCAGTACCACGCTGCTTCCGGTAAGCGCGGGGAGTTGGCTCAGGTCTATCGCCTGACTCCGACAATCTCCCCGTGTGCCACCCCCCAATAATTTTTTGGGGCTGCCTCTCGTGCCTGCTGCGCTGCCTTGCCTCATATCGCCGCCTCTCAGCTATAGCTGCCTCCAGCTCTTTTTTCGGGCGGCGATATTCCCCAGCCTGTCTCCAGAGTCCCTTACCGTCCAATATCTCCTCCCAGGTACAGGAGTTCTGAACCCTCTGCTCCTCGTTACCACGCTGCTTGTTACGTTGGTGGTGGGTAGTTCTGTACCATACGTCGTCTGAAGATGAGGAATCATCGGACCAAAGCGCAGCGTTGTAAGTGTTCATGTTAATTTATTAAAACAGAACACTAAACAAAATAACAAAGAGAATGAACGAAACGAAACAGTCCTGTCTGGTACAGACACAAAGACAGAAAACAACTACCCACAAAACACAAGTGGGAAAAGGCTACCTAAGTATGGTTCTCAATCAGAGACAACAATAGACAGCTGCCTCTGATTGAGAACCACACCCGGCCAAACACACAGAAATAGAAAACATAGAACACAAAACATAGAATGCATACCCCAACTCACGCCCTGACCAAACCAAAATAGAGACATAAAAAAGGAACACTAAGGTCAGGGCGTGACAACGGGGGTTGCAGCATCATGTTGTGGGGGTGCTTTGCTGCAAGAGGGACTGGTGCACTTCACAAAATAGATGGCATCATGAGGAGGGGGTCTTTCAAATGGACAATGACCCCAAGCATACTTCCAAAGTTGTGGCAAAATGGCTTAAGGACAAAAAAGTCAAGGTATTGGAGTGGCCATCACAAGCCCTGACCTCAATCCTATAGAACATTTGTGGGCAGAACTGAAAAAGCGGGTGCGAGCAAGGAGGCCTACAAACCTGACTCAGTTATACCAGCTCTGTCAAGAGGAATGGTCCAAAATTCACCCAACTTATTGTGGGAAGCTTGTGGAATGCTAGCCGAAACGTTTCACCCAAGTTAAACAATTTAAAGGCAATGCTACCAAATAATAATTGAGTCTATGTAAACTTCTGACCCACTGGGAATGTGATGAAAGAAATATAAGCTGAAATAAATCATTCTCTTTACTATTATTCTTACATTCTTTAAAATAAAGTGGTGATCCTAACTGACCTAAGATTAAATGTCAGGAATTGTGAAAAACTGAGTTTAAATGTATTTGGCTAAGGTGTATGTAAACATCCGACTTCAACTGTAGATATCAATAATAAGTGATATCCGTATCGTCATAGGCTGCACCACTTCTGTCAACCCTACCTCCAAGCATTTATTAAAGTTGGATAATCTTTGGATGCCGACAGCAGTCGCACCATTGGAAGACATAGCTTGGACTGTAGCCTACAAAAGCCTATTCCTGCTCTTCCCTGTGATCCATCAAACCCATTTGGTGTGTCATCATAGTGGTCTCTGACTTGTGATCAGTCTCGCTCAGGTGGAACAAACTTAAACTTGTGCATTTTTTCAATGCTGATTTCAATGTCATTGAGAAAACAACAGAGAACATCCTTTCCAAATTTAAAAGTAATCCTCGTAGTAATCATCTAGTTTTTCAAAAGTATCTGTAATCTGATTACAATATTTTTTGCTGGTAACATATTTGATTACAGTTACCGTTTTTTTGTAATCCCTTCATGTAACGTATTACATGTAATCCGTTACTCCCCAACCCTGAATCCTATAGCATGTTAACCTGGGTATTGTGCATCAGAGATGAGAACATGTTGTAAACTCACTCCACAGCTATCTAGAATAGTTTTAATTAGTTAGAAAGTAAGCCTGTATATTTGTAGTGACTGGGAGTATTGATACACCATCCAAAGTGTAATAACTTCACCATGCTCAAAGGGATATTTAATGTCTGCTTTTTTATTTAGATCCTTCTACCAATAGGTGCCCTTCTTTGCGAGGCATTGGAAAACCTCCCTGGTCTTTGTGGTAACATCTGTGTTATGAAATTCACTCCTCGAACAGATTTTAACAAATTTATTTATTTAAAAATGAAGGAGAATCAAGAGAGAGCGAGAGAGATTTTTTTTCACTTACTTAGCTAGCAAATGCAGCTAGCTAGCTTAGCCTTCTCAAACACCCGGCTCAAACAGAGGGGTTTTATGTTAGCTAGGTGGCTATAACTATCCAACACAACACTGGAACTTTTCCAATTCAAGGTAATCTTTTGGTTTTACTAATTTATTGCCACCGGGCCCGCCAGTAACTGCTAAACTGCTTTCTGACTGTACATTGTACTGTATGATTGTAGTAGGTTTACTAACACGTTAGTTGTATTAGCTATGTTGACTATGACATTACTTTAGCTAATATGGTGACAACGATGTAGGCTGTGTGTAGCAGTTATGCTACGGTTTGGCTTAGAAATGAATACAACGTGGCTGCTATGAAAGTGAACTATGTTTACGTGTGATCAGGGGTGTATTCATTCTGCCGATTCTGTTGAAAAACGTTTCTTAAAAAGGAAGCAAACGGAACGAAACGGGGATAAATATACAAGAATTTGTCATATAGAAACTCTTGATTGCAACTGTTGGACTAATGATTGCACCCTAGATCAGATAAATGCAGGCAAGAGTGTGCCAGGCGGTATTGAATGTGTCATTGTCTGTCCATGTGTCACTGTCTGTCACCTCAACATTTTCTTTCGACCTGTGTGCACCTACGTTTCATTCATAGGCTAGCAACCTATGATGGGTATAGGGTAAATTCAAGTATCATTTAGTAGCCTAAACCTATCGATGATACATTGAGCTGGGTGAATGGAATATGAATGACAGTTAACCACTATGCTCTTATAGAACTGTGTTGAAATGTGTGAGTTGTTGCTGTTTTCTTTTCAAAACGTGTTTCTTTTGGATCTGTATTATTCCATTATGTTGTGGTGTATTAGTGTAAAATGTGTCCTTGTGTTACGGTCACTGTTTTCCTGCATCACTCTGTTTTTTCTCTCTCTCTCTCTCTCTCTCTCTCTCTCGCTCTCGCTCTCGCTCGCTCTCTCTCGCTCTCTCTCGCTCCCCCTCTCCCCCTCTCCCCCTCTCGCTCTCTCTCTTGGGCTCTCTCTCTCTCTTGGGCTCTCTCTCTCTCTCTCGCTCTTTCTCTCTCTCGCTCTTTCCCCCTCTCCCTCTCTTTCCCTCCCTTCCTCTCTCTCTTCCTCCCTCCGTACTGCAGCCACTCTTCCCTGTGCCCTGTGTTACCATAGCAACCGATAGCAATGTCAGGCCATGGCATTCTATTGCAGCAGCAGATGCAAAGGAAAGTAGGGAGGGCTCTCTCTCTCTCTCTCTCACACACACGCACACACACACACACACACACACACACACACACACACACACACACACACACACACACACACACACACACACACACACACACACACACACACACACACACACACACACACACACACACACACACACACACACACACACACACACACACACACTAACTAGGAGGGCTCTCTCTCTCCATCTCCATTTGCCTTTCTCTGTCTCTCTACAGAGAGGGGGATGGGGGCGAGATGAGAAGAGAGGACAGGACAGGAGAGGAGAGGTTCAATCGGAGTTTGAGGGTTTCTTGTTTCACAGGGAAAGAGCAGGAATAGCCTTTTTTTGTAAGCACACATACTCAAATTTAAACTACAAATAACTAGAATTACTGCAACAATTCGATTAAAGTCACTCTCACAAAAGAGAAATCACTGTAATGCTGAATGAGGGTGAGCAAATGGCAGGAAGTTAAGGAATCACATGGTTACAGTGTGATAAGTGGTGCCATTTTAAATCCACTATAAATAAAATAAAATGTTGCGCTGAACACAACAGTTGTACTGTGAAATGCTTACCTACAAGCTAAAAATAATATAAAAAAAGAAAATAGCAAACAGAAAATACTAACACAATAAGGTGCATTAGGAAAGTATTGAGACCCATTATCCTTTTCCACATTGTTATGTTACAGCTTTATTCTACAATTGATTATTTGTTTTTTCCCCCTCAATCTACACACAATACCCCATAATGACAAACAAAAACCGGTTTCTCGAAATTTTGCGATTTTATAAAAATGTAAATAAAACATTTACATAAATATTCAGACCATTTACTCAATACTTTGTTGCAATGTTGGCAGCGATTACGGCCTTGAGTCGTCTTGGTAATGACGCTACATGCTTGGCACACCAGTATTTGGGGAGTTTCTCCCATTCTTCTCTGCAGATCCTCTAAAGCTCTGTCAAGTTGGATGGGGAGCGTTGCTGCACAGCTATTTTCAGGTCTCTCCAGAGATGTTAGATCGGGTTCAAGTCCGGGGTCTGGCTGGGCCACTCAAGGACATTCAGAGACTTGTCCCGAAGCCACTCCTGCATTGTCTTGGCTGTGTGCTGAGGGTCGTTTTCCTGTTGGAAGGTGAACCTTCACCCCCAGTCTGAGGTCGTGAGTGCTCTGGAGCAGGTTTTCATCAAGGATCTCTCTGTACTTTGCTCTGTTCATCTTTCCCTCAATCCTGACTAGTCTCCCAGTCCCTGCCGCTGCAAAACATCCACACAGCACAATGCTGCCACCACCATGCTACACAGTAGGAATGACGCCAGGTTTGCTCCAGACGTGACGCTTGGCATTCAGGCCAAAAAGTTCATTCTTGGTTTCATCAGACCAGAGAATCTTGTTTGGCAAACTCTAGCGGGCTTTCATGTACCTTTTACTGAGGAGTGGTTTCTGTCTGGCCACTCTACCATAAAGGCCTGATTGGTGGAGTGCTGCAAAGATGATTGTCCTTCTGGAAGGTTATCTCATCTCTACAGAGTAACTCTGGAGGTCTGTCAGAGTGACCACTGGGTTCTTGGTCACCTTCCTGACCAAGGCCCTTCTCCCCTGATTGGTCAGTTTGGCCAGGCAGCCAGCTCTAGAAGGAGTCTTGGTGGTTCCAAACCTCTTCCATTTAAGACAGATGGAGGCCAGTGTGTTCTTGGGGACCTTTAATGCTCCAGAAATGTTTTGGTACCCTTCCCCAGATCTGTGTCTCGACACAATCCTGTCTTGGAGCTCTACGGACAATTCCTTCGACCTCATGGCTTGGTTTTTGCTCTGACATGCACTGTCAACTGTGGGACCTTATATAGGTAGGGGTGTGATTTTCCAAATCATGTCCAATCAATTGAATTTACCACGGGACTCCAAACAAGGTGTAGAAACATCTTATGAAATCATCATTGGAAACAGGATGCACCTGAGCTCAATTTCGAGTCTCATAGCAAAGGGTCTGAATAAATATTTACATCAGGTATTTCTGTTTTTTAAGTTTAATACATTTGTAAAAAATTCTAAAAATATGTTTTCACTTTGTCATTATGGAGCATTGTGTGTAGATTGATGATGATTATAAAAAATTTAATCAATTTTAGAATAAAGCTGTAACGTAAGAAAATGTGGATAAAGTCAAGAGGTCTGATTACATTCCGAATGCACTGTAAATAAAAATAATGAGGCTATATACAATGAGTACTGGTACTTAGTCAACGTGCATGGGTATGAGGTAGTTGAAAACATATCTTTAAGAACACAGCCACATATGAGTGCACTAATTAGTTTGATTTTCACACTTCTACCACTGTAGGAAGTGGATATTAATACATTGCTGTCTGAGTCAGCTGCCGTTTTAGAGTTTTCCAGTCCTCTTCCACAGATGACAGAGAATCATGGCTCTGATTCCACTCCTAACCTGGCATTCTGAATGAGGTGTTCCATTGTGCTGTGGTCTTATCTCGGTGTTCCGTAGCATTATCTCGATTGTAGTGAGCAACTGCTTTGAAATCCCAGGCTTTTAGTGAACACAACATGTTCCAATTACTACTCTATACAACGTCAGCATCATTATATCAGGTTGACTGAGAGAGATGGATTGACTCTCTCTCTCTCTCTCTCTCTCTCTCTCTCTCTCTCTCTCTCTCTCTCGCTCTCTCGCTCTCTCGCTCTCTCGCTCTCTCGCTCTCTCTCTCAGGTTAAAATCGCTGACTAAAGGGCCTGAGATGAGGGGGATAAACTGGGATAACTGGGTCTACAGTACATTACATTCACTCATTTCATTATTGGACTGCCACTGATAATGGTTGGGTGTGTCGGCATGGGTATTGGAGGTAGATGGCAGAAAGGCAGGCAAATTAGTTATGAATATACACAGACAAACACACAGTGACAAACACACACACACACACACACACACACACACACACAGTGACAAACACACACACACACACACAGAGAGAGAGAGAGATCAGAATAGAAATCAATGAGTTCAGGTCTTTATCTAATCAAGGAGGGTGTGTTATTGGATAATACACCATTCCCTTAAGTGTTTAACAGTCTCCCCAGACTGGGACCTAATCACAGCTAAGGGAATATGGCATTTTCTCTTCTAAATATCTTAATGCACTTTTCAATCTGCATGGTCATTTTTATGCTAATGCCCAGGTTACATTAGATTCAGTGGCAGAGTGCTGAGTGTTATCAGGGAGATAAAGAGGGATGGATGGAGGGAGAGGGATAGAAAGAGAGAGTTTTCCCCTTGGTCTATGCCAGTAGATACTTATAAAGAGGCTGGGTCTGGCCTGGAGAGTAACCAGCTAGAGAGCACCTGAAGTCCCTCGCTCCCTCTCTCCGGAGGTCCAGCATTGGGTGAACATATCAGCAGTTACAGTATATGTAGAACTCATATGAAAACTGTTAACATATCTGCAGTTACAGTTGAAGTAAGACGTTTACATACACCTTAGTCAAATACATTTAAACTCAGTTTTTCACAATTCCCTCACATTTATATCCTAGTAAAAATGCCCTGTCTTAGGTCAGTTAGGATCACCACTTAATTTTAAGAATGTGAAATGTCAGAATAATAGTAGAGAGAATTATTTATTTCAGCTTATATTTCTTTAATCACATTCCCAGTGGGTCAGAAGTTTACAAACACTCAATTAGTATTTGGTAGCATTGCCTTTAAATTGTTTAACTTGGGTCAAACATTTCAGGTAGCCTTCCACAAGCTTCCCACAATAAGTTGGGTGAATTTTGGCCCATTCCAACATAATGTCCTACCTCATGATGTCACGCACCAAAGTACGTTCATCTCTAGGAGACAGAACGCGTCTCCTTCCTGAGCGGTATGACGGCTGCGTGGTCCCATGGTGTTTATACTTGCGTACTATTGTTTGTACAGATGAACGTGGTACATTCAGGCGTTTGGAAATTGCTCCCAGGGGTGAACCAGACAAGTGGAGGTCGACTATTTTTGGCTAATTTCTTTTGAAATGTCTTCTGATTTCTTTTGACTTGTGGAGGTCTTGGCTGATTTCTTTTGATTTTCCCATGATTTCAAGCAAAGAGGCACTGAGTTTGAAGGTAGGCCTTGAAATACATCCACAGGTACACCTCCAATTAACTAAAATGATGTCAATTAGCCTATCAGAAGCTTCTAATCTAAAGCCATGACATCATCTTCTGGAATTTTCCAAGCTGTTTAAAGGCACTGTTATCTTAGTGTATGTAAACTTATGACCCACTGGAATTGTGATATAGTGAGTTATAAGTGAAATAATCTTTCTGTAAATGATTTTTGGGAAAATGACTTGTGTCATGCACAAAGTAGATGTCCTAACCGACTTCCCAAAACTATAATTTGTTAACAAGAAATTTGTGGAGTTGTTGAAAAAAAGGTTTTAATGACTCCAACCTAAGTGTATATAAACTTCTGACTTCAACTGTATATGAAACTAATTTGAAAACGGGTAACGTATCTGTATAAAGAATTAAACTATTTAAAACAAGTAAATACAAACATTGTTTCATTAAGAGCTACTGTATGTTAGGGACAGCTTGTTATTGATCCAAAACAGTTATTAAGGAGAGCTGAGCAGTGAGGAGCCATATAGGAGTGGTTAGACAGCTGATCATAGGTCAGTTATTAAGGAGAGCTGAGCAGTGAGGAGCCATATAGGAGTGGTTAGACAGCTGATCATAGGTCAGTTATTAAGGAGAGCTGAGCAGTGAGGAGCCATATAGGAGTGGTTAGACAGCTGATCATAGGTCAGTTATTAAGGAGAGCTGAGCAGTGAGGAGCCCTATAGGACAGGTTAGACAGCTGATCATAGGTCAGTTATTAAGGAGAGCTGAGCAGTGAGGAGCCATATAGGAGTGGTTAGACAGCTGATCATAGGTCAGTTATTAAGGAGAGCTGAGCAGTGAGGAGCCCTATAGGAGAGGTTAGACAGCTGATACATTTGATAAGGGGCAGATAAGAGCTAGAAGAGGTCACATGGGTGAGATCTCTATCCTTAATTAACATAACACCTTAGGTTATAATTGCCTTATTTGCATATTCATCATCAACTTGGACTGATCTCTCCCCCCCTTCCTCCCTACAATCCCTCACCATCTCCCTCTGCTTCTCCCTCTCCACCCACCCCCCCTCTCTCTCTTTGGCTGTACATGTTCATCTGGTCTAGCTAATGGGGAGTGTTTAGCAGTACCCTTGGCTCGCCTTTGAGCCCCGATTGAAATATCTCCTCAAGCAACAGAGAGCCGAGCCCGAACACACACACACATAGGCAGACACACACATGCACACACACACACACAAACAGATACACGCACAACGAACACATGCATGCATGCACACATAAACACACGCTCGACTGCATCACACACACATTTTATAACTTGGAGCTGGGTCTGCAGCAGACGTACTGTATGTATTTATGGTGCAGTACTATGCTACAGTCAGATAAGACACACACAAACAAACACACACACACACAAACAAACACACACACACACACACACACAGTCCTGAGTCGCAGCAAGGGCAAATGTTACAGCACAGAACTCAACTGCAGCAAGCCCACAGAGTACGCAGTACAACACTGAGATGTCAAGCCCACAGAGTACGCAGTACAACACTGAGATGTCAAGCCCACAGAGTACGCAGCACAACACTGAGATGTCAAGCCCACAGAGTACGCAGTACAACACTGAGATGTCAAGCCCACAGAGTACGCAGTACAACACTGAGATGTCAAGCCCATAGAGTACGCAGTACAACACTGAGATGTCAAGCCCACAGAGTACGCAGTACAACACTGAGATGTCAAGCCCATAGAGTATGCAGCACAACACTGAGATGTCAAGCCCATAGAGTACGCAGCACAACACTGAGATGTCAAGCCCACAGAGTACGCAGCACAACACTGAGATGTCAAGCCCACAGAGTACGCAGTACAACACTGAGATGTCAAGCCCACAGAGTACGCAGTACAACACTGAGATGTCAAGCCCATAGAGTACGCAGTACAACACTGAGATGTCAAGCCCACAGAGTACGCAGTACAACACTGAGATGTCAAGCCCATAGAGTATGCAGCACAACACTGAGATGTCAAGCCCACAGAGTACGCAGCACAACACTGAGATGTCAAACCCGTAGAGTACGCAGCACAACACTGAGATGTCAAGCCCACAGAGTACGCAGTACAACACTGAGATGTCAAGCCCACAGAGTACGCAGTACAACACTGAGATGTCAAGCCCACAGAGTACGCAGCACAACACTGAGATGTCAAACCCGTAGAGTACGCAGCACAACACTGAGATGTCAAGCCCACAGAGTTCGCAGTACAACACTGAGATGTCAAGCCCACAGAGTACGCAGCACAACACTGAGATGTCAAGCCCACAGAGTACGCAGCACAACACTGAGATGTCAAGCCCACAGAGTACGCAGCACAACACTGAGATGTCAAGCCCACAGAGTACACAGCACAACACTTAGATGTCAAGCCCACCGACATTGTTATCAGCTAAGATAAGACAGGGATTTCAATTAGAAAGATAATTTTTCAGTGTTTTCAAAGACATCCATCTCCGATCTGCACATGCATTGCCGAAAACATCTTGTACAAGCTGATGTTGGCTTAGATTAAACCTTTTCAAATAGCCAGATCACTAAATGATATTTAATTCCATCAACAATGCATTCAGAAAGTATTCAGACCCCTTGACTTTTCTACATTTTGTTACATTACAGCCTTATTCTAAAATGTATTAAATCGTTTTTTCCCTCATCAACCTACACACAATACCCCATAATGACAAAGCACAAACAGGTTTTTAGAAATGTCTGCAAATTTATAAAAAATAAAAAGCAGAAATATTACATTTACATAAGTATTTAGACCCTGTACTCAGTACTGTGTTGAAGCACCTTTGACAGTGATTACAGCCTTGAGTCTTCTTGGGTATGAAGCTACAAGCTTGGCACACCTGTATTTGGGGAGTTTCTCCCATTCTTCTCTGCAGATCCTCTCAAGCTCTGTCATGTTGCATTTGGAGCGTTGCTGCACAGCTATTTTCAGGTCTTTCCGGAGTTTTTAGGTGCCTTTTGGTAAACTCCAGGCAAGCTCTCGTGTGCCTTTTACTGAGGAGAAGCTTCCGTCTGGCCACTCTACCATAAAGGCCTGATTGGTGGAATGCTGCAGAGATGGTTGTCCTTCTGGAAGGTTCCCCCATCTACACAGAGGAACTCTGGAGCTCTGTCAGAGTGACCACTGGGTTCTTGGTTACCTCCCTGACCAAGGCCCTTCTCCCGCGATTGCTCAGTTTGGCAGTGCGGCCAGCTCTAGGAAGAGTCTTGGTGGTTCCAAACTTCTTACATTTAAGAGTGATGGAGGCCACTGTGTTCTTGGGGACCTTCAATGCTGAAAAATCTTTTGGTACCCTTCCCCAGATCTGAGCCTCGACACAATCCTGTCTCGGAGCTCTACGGACAATTCCTTCGACCTCACGGCTTGGTTTTTGCTCTGACATGCACTGTCAACTGTGGAAGCTTATGTCGACAGATGTATGCCTTTTCAAATCATGTCCAATCAATAGAATTTACGACAGGTGAACTCCAATCAAGTTGTAGAAATATCTCAAGGATGATCAATGGAAACAAGACGCACCTGAGCTCAATTTCGAGTCTAATAGCAAAGGGTCTGAATATTTATGTAAGTAAATAAGGTATTTCTGTTTTAGTTTTTTCATAAATTTGCAAACATTTCTAAAAACCTGTTTTCGCTTTGTGAATATGAGGTATTGGATGTAGATTAATGAGGATTTTTATTTATTTAAACCATTTTAGAATAAGGCTGTAACGTAACAGAATGTGGAACAAGTCAAGGGGTCTGAATACTTTCCGAAGGCACTGAATGTGTGTGAAACCGTCCATGTAATAAAGTATAAAATGTCCCACCCTAACCTTACTAAATACTGAATATTCTAATTCCTTCACTGCAAATGTTACCACAAAGAGCTCCAGTTCTATACAGATAGCTTCAGACAAGGTTTTATCCTGAGCACCTATACAGTAGTAGAGAACAAGCTATACCCTCTGTTTTGATGGCTTGTAATGAGGATAAATATAGCCTTTATGATAGCAAAGTGACCATATTCGGTCTGTACAGGTACTGCATGTGCACCAAGTTGCACGTGTACACACACTCGAAAAATGTACACACACACACACACACCATCACACACCGAGATAACCTCTCCCCGGAATGCGTTCCCCTCCCTTCTCTCAGGTGGTCATTGTGCTGCTGCTCTGCTGTTCCTCTCTCAGTTGGGACTCTCCTCCTGATGAAAATACATCATTAAGAGACAACCTTGATGTCTGAAAGTGGAGGGAGAAGAGGAGGAAGGGAACAAGGGACAGGTGAGGACGGGATGAGGAGGTGGAGTGAAATTATCTTCAGCAAACACACAATCAGACTAAAACCCTTCTCCAGCAGTCAAGACAAAAGACACTGCTGTGCCTCTGTCTCCCAATAAAATCCTTCTCCGGCTCTTTATTTAGGCTACAATGCCTTTTAAATGCCTTTGGCTTACAGGCTCTGTGAACTCTCTCTTGGATGGGTAAAGTGGCAAACGTTCAGACTGCAAGAAACTCCTAGCTACTCTCCATGAGCAGCAAGAAGTCAAGTGCAAAGACAAACTAGGATTTTGAAAAGGTTTGAGTCAGAGTGAGGCACATGAAGTGGACAGCTACTGTCATGCAAATGAGCACAAGAGATAAGACACAGCCATGGGAATAGCTGTCATCTTTCCAGAGGGCAGAGAAGACAAAGATAAAGTTATCGTATCCATATTCAGAAGCACTGTCTGTATATATTTGCATTATTGTGATATAAAGGTGTTATAGTCAACTCATAAAGATAGTAAAGCAAATAGCCTTTAGGTCACTTCCACAGACCTATGTGAAGCATTTTAAAAGTGCTTTCCACAAAGGAGTAACTCTCCGCCCTACGTCTGGAAGTTTTGATAAGAACCCTGTGGTATAATTAACCAATAAGCCCCGCGGGGGTGGGGTATATGGCCAATATAACACGGCTAATTGCTGTTCTTATGCACAACGCAACGCGGAGTGCCTGGATACAGCCCTTAGCTATGGTATATTGTCCATATGTCACAAACCTCGAGGTGCCTTATTGCTTTTATAAACTAGTTACCAACGTAATTAGAGCAGTAAAAATAAACTTTCTGTCATAATCGTGGTATATGGTCTGATATACCATGGCTGTCAGCCAATCAGCATTCAGGACTCTAACCACCCAGTTTATAATTAAGGTTAGTTTTGATAAGGACCACGTGTTTTATTAAAAGTTGTATTCCTCTCTTTATACAGTTCACACTCACTTTGCTTTGAGAAGTGCAGGTCCTAGATCAGCCGTTCCCAAACTATTCTGGTGCCATGATGACCTACCTGAAGTCTTTTGAATTTCCTTATGAGCCTCAAGAACAAAAAACAATATTTCTCGCCACAGCCCATTAAGCCACAACCCACATAGGACCTATCTGTCACCCATTTCAGACCAGCCATTTGGGAAAAAGTGCCATAGATTGTTTAGGATCAGAATCACATCCTGGAAGAATAACAATCTCCCAAAGGCTCTAGCAATACGGCAACGTGTGGGAAACATGAAACGGTTCAGCATGAAATATCCACATAACACCTGCTCTGTACACACACACACACACATGCACGCACACACAGACACACACATACACATAAGCACACACACAAATGTGCACCACACACCTGCCCTGAACCATATGTGCTATTCGCTCCCTGGTTCTTTTTAATGAGAGTGTAGCAAAGACGTCGCTACGCTAGGAGATCCAGGGTTGAGGGATATATGAGAGCCATATGTTGCAGAAGTGAATACACGTGTTAGCATCCCAAATCGGGTATGTGAGACCCCATACTGGGCGTCAGGCTCTCTTGATCGTGGGTAAAGCTATAGGAGAGACATTATTGATGAAAGGAGAGCATGAAAATGAACATAAATACTCTCTTATATTACCAATGTAATAACACATCATAAAGCAGACCATTTTATCCAGAGCAGCATAAGACGACTGCTAATATTCTCGATATGTGAGTGTGGCCCATGCAAGAATAAGATCCCGTCCTTTCAGATCTCTGGACACCAAGGTGGTACAAGAGGGCGACTGGAACTGGGCCAAAGAGTAGTTTGTTTTTGGTACCTTCTCTCCTTACAACAAGATCTACATTCTGACGGGCAACACAATGGCCTGCCTCCACGAGCCTAGCACCTCTGCCCTCTTCATGCTGGAAAACGGCTGCCTGGGGTCCATGCTCCCAGGACCCTCGCTGGTATAGGTCACAGAGGAGAAGCCTGCACAGCCAGAGCCCTCTGGTCCGATAGACCCTGAGGTATACAGAGGCTTTACAGGACTGCTTTTAAAAGTGTTGATGTAGTGTTGAGGAAGCTAAAGAAGCCCACCCTCTGAGTTCTAACAGACTGGACTGTCTGGGCGGCTATAACTCAGGACACTCTCCATCCTGGTCCATCTTACAGAAGAACACTGACATATATCATATCAGTTATGGGGCCTCTCTTAGTAGCCAATATATCAACTTCCTGTCACATCTGGATATTTCAAACCCGGCTCTGAAATTCTGATTAACCCCTGCACTGCCACAGAATACTTCAGGAAGCTACGGAAGATAACAGTCTTCAGGTCTCAGGAAAGGCTACCCATCATGCACGAGTGGTTCACTGACCAACCTCTGTTACTCATGAATGAAATAGAGCAAACTGAATGTGTGAGACATCAGCCACTCTAGTAGGAAATGGAAGTACTGTACAATAAAAAGTGCTATTTTATTATTGATGCCTAAACGCCTCAGTTTAAATAATAAACAAGCACTTTTTACTCAGCTTCCATTTTCCTACCAAACAGGCATTTAGGAACACTAACACAATGCAAATGGGTGTTTACACATTTTACAGCTTAAAGTGAAACAGCATTTCTCACACTCTGCAGTTTTGAAATCAATCAATCAGTGTTTACCGGGTGTAACAGAACTTAACAAGAACAAAATGTTTGCAATTGCCTTCCTGGACATCAACGAACAGACTTGCACATGTCTGGTAGAAAGACCTATTTAGTACATGAACCCAAACTTGCATTCTTGGTATGCAGCGACAATGTAGCTACCATGTTGAGAGCCACAGAGCCCGTAGTTGTGATCAATACAAGTCATTAAGAATCCCTATGGGTCGTGCTGTACCCTCTGGCTCTACAGGATTGCTTCAGCTGAAACCTTTTTATTGGTTTAATTGCTTTTCAAATCAGTTTCGTATAAACTTAATTTCTAAATTAAATTACTTTTTTTTCTCCTTACATTAGGATTGAGTAATTATACTGTTTAATTAATCATTGATTAATAATTTATTGTATCCCTGTGCTGTAAATAATGTGTTACTGATTCTATAGCAGAGGCTATAATTGCTTGGCTATAAGTGATATACAGTGTAAGTGAAAATGGTTTCAATTGATTTTGGTTTGAATGTTTTGGTATGTCAGTCAACAGCCCCGTGATGTCGGCTTGGGTGAATGCTAAGCGAGATCCTTGGGATGCCCTACCTCAATGAAGTTGACATTTCAAATGGTTAAGGTAAGGGTTAGGGTTAGGTAAAGGTTAGGGTTAAGGTAGGGGTAAGGGTAAGGGGCTTAGGGTATGGACGTCCCAAGGATCTCAGATAGCTCTGGCCTGCGGGTTGTGTGCCGTCTAAAGAGAGCCTAAGGGAAACACTGGCTGCACCTGTTGTTCCCTGTGGTGGCTGTGATGGGGTGAGCACCTGCTCACAGGGCTGCTGTGAGGCTGTCTGTGGCCATAGCAGGCAAAACAGGGAAACCATTCACACTCCCTCAGACTCCATGTCTCTTTCTCTCTCTCTCTTTCTACTTTCTGTCTCACTCTCTCCTCCTTGCTCTACCCTTTCTCACTTATCCTCTCGCTCCACATCTTTACTTATCTTTCTCTGCACTTCACTCCATGTCCCTCTCTCCTCTCTCTCTCTTCTCTCTCTCCTGCCTGTCTCTTTCGACACAAACATAAACAACTGCAACCAAAGGCTGTTAAAGTCCTCTATTGGAACTCGATGGCCCTGATAGAAAAGGGGGGAGTTGTAAACAATAAAAAAAATAATAACGGGTAAATCACTCTGCCGGCCCCAGGAATGCCAGCAGTAAGTGAGCAGTTTTCCTTGCCACTGAGGACCATGTTGGGTGCTTAAGGGATCTGCAGTGGGCTGTAAGTCTGATGGACACAAACATTGAGAGTGGGTGGGATGTTGGCAGCCTGGGCTTTAGTCTACAGTATATTCAGAGTCTCTGTCTGTGGGATTTAGCCCAATAAAGCTACCTGATGTTGACCCCTCTTCTCTCAAGCCTCCCTCTGGTCATCACTATCTGGTCATGCTAGAAAGGACACAAGTACAACTCTATCTTGTGATTATAGCCATTAACCTTAACCGTACACCTCATTAAGACCACAAAGCTCATCCAATTTGGTCCATTCAAGCAAGCATGGTAATCTAGCGACTACACCTCCTCCTTCACACGTTCAGCTCTTTATGAGAATGGTCTCACCCCATGATATAATTAAGCAATAAGGCACGAGGGGGTGTGGTATATGACCAATATACCACAGCTAAGGACTGTTCTTATGGACGACGCAACGCGGAGTGCCTCGATATAGGCCTTTGCCGTGGTATATTGGCCATATATCACAAAACCCTGAGGTGCCTTATTGGTATTATAAACGGGTTACCAACCTAATTAGAGCAGTAAAAAGAAATGGCTTGTCATACCTGTGGTATTGGCTGTCAGCCAATCAGCATTCAGGGCTTGAACCACCCAGTTTATACTGTAACTTCCCTTGGGAATGGTCTGACCCCATGCTATAACTTCCCTTCAGGCATCATTAGCACCTCCCACTCACAGTCAGAGATATAGAGTTCAGTAAACCCTGTCATCCCATCTGAAGTTCCAAACCCTGTCATGCCATCTGAAGTTCCAAACCCTGTCATGCCATCTGAAGTTCCAAACCCTGTCATGCCATCTGAAGTTCCAAATCCTGTCATCCCATCTGAAGTTCCAAAACCTGTCATCCCATCTGAAGTTCCAAATCCTGTCATCCCATCTGAAGTTCCAAAACCTGTCATCCCATCTGAAGTTCCAAATCCTGTCATCCCATCTGAAGTTCCAAAACCTGTCATCCCATCTGAAGTTCCAAATCCTGTCATCCCATCTGAAGTTCCAAATCCTGTCATCCCATCTGAAGTTCCAAAACCTGTCATCCCATCTGAAGTTCCAAACCCATTACATTCTAGTAGGAATACACAATACCCACAGTTCAATGTCAAGTTATGAGTTACACTTGGTTTAGTTGTCAACTAACGTGAATTCAACATTAAATCAACTAAACATTTACCATGTCATTGGATTTAGGTAAAAATGTGGGTGAAAAAATGAAGAAATCCCATTATGTTGATGACTTTTTGCAAATCCAATCAGTTTTCCACAATGATTAATTTTTTGTTGTTGTTGAAATGAGTGTGAAAACAACATTGATTCAACCAGTTTGTGGCCAGTTAGTTTGCAGAACTCTGTATGGTTCTGCTCCCACATCAAAAACCCTATGGACCAATCACAGGAAATCTTGAGGACATTTGGAATGAACAACAGCCAACAGCAGAACAAGAAAGAACAGTCGGGACGTACAATAAGTTATTTAACTACCAATACAATTAAAGACACAAGCCTGCCATGCAAATATCAACCACTACCCTTTTCAACCCAACTGGGTCTTGACTGGTCCCAGATCTATTTGTGCTGCATAGCCAACTCCTAGGCTAGCTCTTCCTACAGTAGGTCTCAAAGTGCTTTACATTGTTCTACACTCAGGCATAGCCCATGGAGCTACTGAAAGAATAATGAGTCAATCAATGCAGTGATGGCAGGCAAATGACCATATGTCTGACCTTTGGTCTATATCACTGGAAACCTTTAGAAAAACATAATTATTCAATCAATGTCACTCTTTAATGCCACTTACTTACCCTGGTCAATTGGGGTTGAGAGTCACAATGTACAAGAATGACCCAACATGTAGGAAAAAATCAAATGCATAATTGCATAGGATGAATAAGAGCTCTTGTTCCATATAGGATCAGCATGTTGACTAATTGTCAACATGATTAAACATATTCCCCATTGTCATTCTTATGATCCGAATAACTGATAAGGAAAACTTTAATGATCATACCCACATGAAAGTAACGGACTACATCATGCAAGTAATGCAACACATGATTAATTAAACTAAAATATATTAGTCCATGTCCAATTATGAAAACAATGATGCATTGAATAACACAAAGAACACAGAGCCCACACAGTATAGCAACCAAAGGAGACACGTACCTCAAAAGAATACGACACAACACCCTTTGTCATTGGCAAAACCCTAAACAAAGCATTCAATGGCAGCTGATTAAATAGCATGTGTACATTCTGAGCACCAGCAACCGAAGGCGCAGCCGCGGTAAAAACGCTGCTAAAGCGAATGCAATACCTGTTCATCCATCCTCCACCTCTCTACGGCTAAACTCACTCACCATTCACTGTGCGAGATGGACAGGTATGCAGGCGATGTCTGGTCTGTTGCCAGTCGTCCTCTCGTATGCAGACAGGTTTTCCTCCACGTCTGAAATCAACACAAAGGGTGGAGCAGGGCACCAAGCTCTCTCTGGGTCTTGGTAATCACAATGCCTGGATGAGAATCGGCTATTAAGCTACCAATCCCCTCTGCCGCACCTGTCTCTTCCTCGAGCGGCTTCTGCGCGTAACCGTGGCATCCCCGTTATCTTCCAGTGAACGCGTCCAGACCAGTTCAAACCTTTCCAATAAACCTTACCCGGGTAAAAGCAAAATATGGTACCTGCAGGTGCAGCGATTTTTTTTATAGGCTACATTTCAGTGCCTTGTTTGAAGATAAGGATATTTTTCGGGCACCCCTGCAAATCACACAATGAAACCCAAGAGTGGGCTATAATCGGTGTAGAGGGGTAAGCGTCACCTTCAAATGACCAGAAAGCTTAGGCTATATGTGCAGACAAAATACTCACGAGTCTTTTCATTCTGTCTTAATTCATTCTCTCTGTCTGTGGACCCCAGCTGTGCAGTCTTTCCAGGTTTGCATGCAGTGCTCCCTTGACAGC
Source organism: Salvelinus fontinalis (assembly GCF_029448725.1). Taxonomy (NCBI): domain Eukaryota; kingdom Metazoa; phylum Chordata; class Actinopteri; order Salmoniformes; family Salmonidae; genus Salvelinus; species Salvelinus fontinalis. Next base: position 20,528,236 of record NC_074681.1, on the reverse strand, counting down.
CGAAGAAAGACACTGGTCAAGCTCTCAGCTATCACAGGCTCAGGCTATAATGTATATATTCCAACACTATGTTGAGAAAGGATACCAACGCAGAATGTCTCCAATATCTAATAATACATCAAATCAAATCGAATGTTATTGGTCGCATACACATATTTAGCACCACCAACACAGGGACAGAAATATTCAGGGAACGTTTCAAAATGACAAAGCACCCCACAATGCATGAATGGGGACGTCATTGATCTCTCTCTCTCTCTTTCTCTCTCTCTCTGTCTCTCGTTCACGCACGCATACACGCACAAAGATTATTTTTTCTTGCATATTCAAATCTAGTAGGTATTTCATCATGAAAAATACACTGAGTGTACAAAACATTAAAAACACCTTCCTAATATTGCGTTGCAATAACAAGTGACATCAACAAGGGATCAACAAGGGATCATAGATTTCACCTTGATATACCTAGTCAGTCTATGTCATGGAAAGAGCAGGTGTTCTTAATGTTTTGTACACTCAGTGTATAACAAACAAAACAATTCGCCCAAAAAATGTAAACATTAGGTTTTGTCTTTGAACACTGTAGCATATCATTAGAAATATGGAACAAACTGCAAATGTCTATTTTGGAGAAAGACTTACATTCAGGTAAGGGTCCAATAAAATGTTATCTAACACAATTATTTTATAAGCAATCAACGACAAATCTGGGTGTGAAAATGCCAAATATTAAAATAACCTAAAAAACTGTGCATAATAAAGGAACCACTGCTGGAGGAGGGAATAGAGTGAGAGGTAAGATGAGAGTGTGATAATTTCCCACAGGGAATTATGCTGTCATCCACTCCCATTGCTATCAGTGGAACTGTCAAAACTAAGGAAACAAGATGATGGGGGAGGACATGGGAGCGGCTGAGTGGCAGGTGTCTTCAGAAAAGCATCTCAACAAATAGGAACAGGGTATCTCTATAATTTTGGACAGTAATGATATATTCACTAAATCAAATTTGATTTAGCCTATTCATTATATTCTGTGAGATAGGAGAGACAAAATCATGGTTGTAAATTATGTTTTTCCTAATTACATAAATAGTCCTATCCATCTGTAACAACTATTCATATCACACGTTCTAGGATCATGAACACAGTCAGAGGCAGATAGAGGAAAATATTATTAAGGAATTAAGGTTTTAATTGTTTTACAAAAGCGACAGTAAAACACATAAACACAAATTACTTGGATGGCTCATAGAGGTTCCGTGCTTTCACAGACTGACTACAGGTTGACTGAGTTCACAATTGACCAAAAACAGACCAAAAACAGTAACAAATAAAACTACAGTATGAAATAAAGAGAAAACAGGTAGCCATATTTTAAGATAAATGGTCAATCTTTTTTAAATACAAATACATAGGCTAACTGAAAGACAATCCCCTCATCGGAGGACGGGTTCAATTATCTAAACAATATCCCAGTGGTGTAAAGTACTTAAGAAAAACTACTTTAAAGTACTACTTAAGTAGTTTTTGGGGAGTATCTGTACTTTACTTCACTATTTATATGTTTGCCAACTTTTGCTTTTACTTCACTAAATTCCTAAAGAAAATGATGTACTTTTTACATTTTCCTGACACCTAAAAGTACTCGCTACATTTTCACTGGAAAATGGTCCAATTCACACACTTATCAAGAGAACATCCCTGGTCATCCCTACTGCCTCTGATCTGGCAGACTCATTATACACAAATGCTTCATTTGTAAATTATGTCTGAGTGTTGGAGTGTGCTTGGCTAGCCGCCTGGCTATCCGTCAATAAAAATACAAATAAAATGGTGCCATCTGGTTTGTTTAATATAAGGAATTTGAAATGATTTATACTTTTAAGTTTGATACTTAAGTACATTTTAGCAATTCCATTTACTTTTGATACTTAAGTACATTTAAAACCAAATAGTTTTAGACTTTTACTCAAGTATTATTTTACTGGGTGACTTTCACTTTTACTTGAGTCATTTTCTATGAAGGTTTCTTTACTTGTACTTAAGTATGACAATTGAGTACTTTTTCCACCACTGCATTTCCATAGCTGGGGTTCAATATACAGCTTAGATCCCTATTTGTTTTTGTATTTATTATGGATCTCCATCAGTTAAATTAAGGCAGTTATACAATTTTAAAAACATTACAATACATTCATAACAGATTTCACAACACACTATGTGTGTGCCCTCAGGCCCCTACTCCATTACCACGTCTCCACTGCCCTATCAGCATCTCTCCACACAAGGAATAAACTGCAAACAAATGGACATTAGTGCAATGGCATAACTTTTAAAGCAATACATAGCCTGTCAAATTTGAATAAATAAACGCTGATAAAGAAAGTAAACACATACCTCAGTACAATTGACCACACCACAAACATTTATTAAAAACGCGAGGTTCTAAAAATAGTTATCCAGCAGACACAGCAAAACAACGACACCACACAGACTCCACAAACTTCGGGTACAAATGTTCTCATCCCCACACTGGTATAAGGGGCACTTTTATACTTTTTGACCTGACCTCTCCCCTTACAAAAAAAGATTGCAGTCAGAGTACAGTATACGTGCAGTTAGAGTGCAGTATAACTGCAGTATGTTGCACGTACTGTTTCCAAAATAACACTGTGTACTGCAGTTACTGCACTTTTACTTTCAGGGTCTAATTAGGGTCCAAGAGGAATCACACTGACCAAAACCAAACCTTATCTGCTCTCTCGCTCCCTCTCTCTCTCTCACACACACACACACACACACACACACACACACACACACACACACACACACACACACACACACACACACACACACACACACACACACACACACACACACACACACACACACACACACACACACACAATACAATCTGTGAAACAAGCAAGTTTGTGAAATGTATCATTTTAACTCGGCCTATCAATTCACTGCCAAAGGGCTACGCCCTCTCTTTCCATCACTTCCGGGTCTAGTCGGAAAGGGTTGTGAAAAAAAATGGTTGTCACGATATTTAGCTAGGCAATCTACAAATGACAGATACATATAAAATTATACAGAGTACACTATCCATGTCAGGGTCCAAGAAGGATTTTCGCAGAATTGTGCAACTTTTTTTTCATAGACAGGAATATTTTATCTTGTCTGCAAACCCATCGTGAATTGGTAAGTTAGCGAACGTTCACTAGGTTAACGTTACTATACCTGATTGATGTTTTGACACGTAGCTTAGCCAACTAGCACTTGCTGCACCACCTAGCAAGCTATTTACCGATAGCTAGCTAGCTAACGTTATTGCACTGGTTTAGCTAGCTAAACATTTCCTCCTTTCCCAAGCTATATTTTTGGACACATTATGTCCGGTAGCTACGCTAACGTTAGTGCATCAAGCTAGCCAACGTTAACTTGGAATATCCGTATTATTGAGTTTACAGAGTGATTCACCATAATATGCAGTATGATGTCGAAGCTTTACATATCACCATGCTTTTCCTGCTAGTTGTAACCAGAGGTGGCTGTTAACTAGGTTGCTAGCTAACGTGAATAAATAGTCATTAACGTTATGTGCAACGTTAGGACGTTGTAGCTAGGCACTGTAGCTAGCTAACGTTAGTGTGTGAATTCTGATATTATCCTGCATCGTTGACTAGCTGGTAGCTAACTTTACGTCTTTCTATTCCTGCAAAGCTAGCATACTACGCCTGTGCCAAGAGGTCAGGACCTTTGTTATGGCATGTATCCACAGTGTCACTGGTTCAAACCCTGCTGTGACTGACCCACTTTACAGAATAGTGTGGTAGAAGGCTAGCTAGGCGAGTAGGTCTGTACTGTGTTCATAACTAATGCTCTTTTTGCCCAGGACTGCTGAGTGACTTAACCAGGTGGTGTTGGCACCTTTGTGTGCCATCTCATTCCAAGTCCCAGAGGAACCTTAATACAGGTAGATTATTTTCTCTACACCATCACAGATGCTCCTTCCGTCAGTGTGTCATGTGTACTGTTAGATAAGGTGTTTAGTACACTCACTTTCTGTCTCTCCTCCCCCTTCTTCTGCCTGTCTTCAGTAGAAGATGAACGGCCTGTCCATTAGAGAGCTCTGTTGCCTGTTCTGTTGCCCTCCTTGCCCCAGCCGCATCGCAGCCAAGCTGGCCTTCCTCCCTCCAGAGCCCACCTACTCCATGCTGCCTGACCCGGAGGCTACAGCTGCAGCAGCAGCCGGGACCACGCCAGGGGGTGCTCCCCCCTCTCTGGGGGCTCCGGGCCTGCGCTCCCGGCTGGGTGGCGGTGCGGGAGACAGAGGTGGTGGAGGGGGAGGAGGTGGCGGAGAGGGCAGGTGGAAGCTCCATCTGACAGAGAGGGCAGAGTTCCAGTACACTCAGAGAGAGCTGGACATGACAGACGTGTTCCTGACCAGGTCCAGCCGGGGGAACAGGGTGGGCTGCATGTACATCCGATGTGCCCCCAACGCCAGGTGAGAGGAGAGAGAAGAACTAGATTAGTATAGAGATGATGGGTCGCAACCTTTTGCACAACAATGGAGATTGTGCAGGTTTTTCTATTTCTAGAGATGCATGAATTCTAGAGTTCTATTTTAGTGTTATTTTATATTCTATGCTTGTATACATCAGCGTTTCCTCCCTTCTCTTCTTTATTCTCCTCTAACTGTTCTACCTCTCCCTCTCCCAGGTTCACAGTGCTATTCTCCTCTAACTGTTCTACCTCTCCCTCTCCCAGGTTCACAGTGCTATTCTCCTCTAACTGTTCTACCTCTCCCTCTCCCAGGTTCACAGTGCTATTCTCCCATGGTAATGCAGTAGATTTGGGTCAGATGAGTAGCTTCTACATTGGCCTGGGCACGCGTATCAACTGCAACATCTTCTCCTACGACTACTCTGGCTACGGTGTCAGCACTGGCAAACCCTCAGAGAAGAACCTCTACGCTGACATAGACGCTGCCTGGCACGCCCTGCGCTCGCGGTAAACAGCTGTTACACACACACACACACACACACACACACACACACACACACACACACACACACACACACACACACAGACACACACTTTTGTATTGTTATTCTTGTGGGGACCAAAGAATTGATTCCCATCCAAAATTCTATTTTCCCTAACCCTAAATGTAACCCTTAACCTAAACATAACCTTAACCCTATGCCTAACCTCAACCCCAAAACTATACCTAACTCCTAACTGTAACCCTTAACACTAATTGTAACCCTAAACCAGCAGTTTTCTTTGTGGGGACCGGCAAAATGTCCTCAATTTTCCTTGGTTTGAGTACTTCTGGTGAGTACTTCTGGTCCATACAAGGATAGGGTAGTGCTGGGTGGAAAACTGTACACACCGTTACCCTTCAGGAGTGCACAACAAGAAGGCCTTTTCTGGTCATCTCGGCTGTGTTTTTGTTTACTCAGTTATCTGTGTTTGTGTCCCAGGTATGGTATCAGCCCAGAGAACATCATCCTGTATGGGCAGAGTATTGGCACAGTACCAACAGTGGACCTGGCGTCCAGGTTTGAGTGTGCTGCTGTGGTGCTCCACTCCCCTCTCACCTCTGGCATGAGGGTGGCTTTCCCCGACACCAAGAAGACGTACTGCTTCGACGCCTTTCCCAAGTGTGTCACACACACACACACACACACATTCACATACACACATACATACACTCACACACATACACACACACACACACAAAATAATGCTTCATTTAGATCCACAACAACAGAAATTGTCACACAGGCCTACATCTTTGGATATGAATAGATATTGTGACTCCTCAGTTATAAGCACGTTAGAGAACAATCGAACACATATGACATAAAAGAAACTACGACTTCATCGACAGGTTATGAAGCGTAACTCAAAGCTGCTTATAGACTCCTTACGTGACTTACAAATGTGAGTATAGACTACTTACAAACTGTTTGTGACATGTGTATTGCAGCATAGAGAAGGTGTCTAAGATCCCATCCCCGGTGCTGATCATCCACGGGACGGAGGACGAGGTGATAGACTTCTCCCATGGCCTGGCTCTGTTTGAGCGCTGTCCCAAGGCCGTGGAGCCACTCTGGGTGGAGGGGGCCGGACACAACGATATAGAGCTGTACAGCCAGTACCTGGAGAGACTACGACGCTTCATCAACCAAGACCTGGCTGCAGCACACGCCTGAGTGAGGAGGTGAGGATGTGTGTGTATAAGGAGCTGTACAACAACATCAAACTACAGCCTTAAGTCTGTAGAAAAGGAGCATCCACTATGCTGTAAATCTGTCTGGCTGTGTGTCTGGCTGTGCGTCTGGCTGTGCGTCTGGCTGTGCGTCTGGCTGTGTGTCTGTGGTTGAGGTTGTGTGCATTGACTCATGGAAATGAAGGATCTTGATATGGACACCTGTCAAACACCTGGATACGTGTTCCTAGAGACTTCCCGAGGCAGAGCATTTGTGCACTACAAACTGTCTTCTCTGTGTACATGTATCTATGTACAACTCCCAGAGTTGAAGATGCTCTCTGTATGGACCTGAGCTGATATCACTCCTCCCTGTATCTGCAGTGGACATCTGTCTGTCTACTTTTCTGTCTTTTTCCCTGTCTTTAATAATGAACATCTCTCTCTCTCTGGATTTCTTTCAACTATCCTGTCCTAAATAAGGACTAGGGGAAGAATAGAACTGGCCTTTGAGAGTCTAAGAGAAAGTCTGCTCTCCTGTAGAAGGCAGCCATTTGAACTTGTTCTGGGTTAAAGGTTGTGATAACTGAGTGAGAGTGGGGAATGCAGGATGTACTGCAGTATTACTCTGACTAGTTGTTTGACTGTTGCCTGTCCATATTATCTAATGTGTCTGAAGTGAAAGGGTTGTGGAGACATTGATGTCTCTGAAGCCTGAGATGAACATGGATAGTCTGATCCCAGATTTGTTTATGATCACAAACAGATCTTGAATCAGGCAACAACAAAAACATAGCTAGTTTGTTTTCTTCTGTCTCTTGATAGATTCCTAATGTGAATGAACTATATTGGAAAAAACGATGTATTTTCATTTATATACAGTCTTCTCTGTGGCTCTTGAGAAGACAAGTCTGTTGACTGTTGTGACGATAGAGAGAGCAGGACTGATGGTCAATTGCAGTGGACTGTGTCCGCGAGGCCATCTCAACTGGCATTTTCTGTTACATTAGATCACACATATACACTATATATACAAAAGTATGTGGACACCCCCTCATAAGTGGATTCGTCTATTTCAGCCACACCCGTTGCTGACAGTTGAATAAAATCAAGCACACAGCCATGCAATCTCCATAGGGAAACATTGGCAGTAGAATGGCATTTCTGAAGAGCTCAGTGACTTTCAACGTGGCACCGTCATAGGATGCCATCTTTACAACAAGCCAGTTCATCAACTTTCTGCCCAGCTAGAGCTGCCCCGGTCAACTGTAATTGCTGTTATTGTGAAGTGGAATTTCTAGGAGCAACAACGGCTCAGCCGCGAAGTGGTAGGCCATACAAGCTCACGGAACGGGACCGCAGAGTGCTGAAGTGTGTAAAGTGTCTGTCCTCAGATGCAACACTCACTACCGAGTTCCAAACTGCCTCTGGAAGCAACATCAGCACAATAAGTGTTCGTGGGGAGCTTCATGAAATGCGTTTCCATGGCCAAGTAGCCGCATACAAGCGTAAGATCACCATGCGCAATGCCAAGCGTCGGCGGGAGTGGTGTAAAGCTCGCTGCCATTGGACTCTGGAGTAGTGGAAACATTTTACATTTTACGTCATTTAGCAGACGCTCTTATCCAGAGCGACTTACAGTAGTAGTGAGTGCATACATTTTTATACTAGTCCCCCGTGGGAAACGAACCCACAACCGTGGCGCTGCAAGTGCCATGCTCTACCAACTGAGCTACACGGGACGCGTTCTCTGGCCTGCACAGAGCCCTGACCTCAACCCCATCCAACCACTTTGGGATGAATTGGAACGCCAACTGCGAGCCAGGTCTAATCGCCCAACATCAGCGCCCAGCCTCACTAATGCTCTTGTAACTGAATGGAAGCAAGTCCCCGCAGCAATGTTCCAACATCTAGTGGAAAGTCTTCCCAGAAGAGTGGAGGCTGTTATGGTAGTAAAGGGGGGACCAACTCCATATCAATGTCCATGACTTTTAGAATGAGATGTTTGACGAGCAGGTTTCCACATACCTTTGGTCATGTAGTGTATGAAATGGTTGTTCACTTTGCTGCTATTAAACTGTCACTCACATAAGAAGACTATTCCTGAGGGCTATTCCTCATGAGAAATAAATGGCGTTATAGCGTCTTATAACTGACTTTCTGAGATCTGAAGGGAAAACAGTCATTAATTCACATTTATCCTCAATCTTTACTCATGCATTTTTCTCTCAAAGTAATAAAAACGTGTATAGTGTATAGCGGAGAGTTCGTCAAACTGTTAGAAATGTTGAACTTTAATTGGGTTCCATGGTGGTTCTAAGTCAATAGCATGGAGCCAACATGGATGCCAGTTTCTTGAACTGATGATACAATGTCTGGTGTATAGGAGCTTTTCTATGGTGGCAGTATTGATCCAAGCCATAAACGAGCCTTTCACTGTTAGTGTGGTGCAGGTTCCACCACATCAGTCCACACACACACACACACACAGAGCGCACAAGCATGATAAGCAGGTCTTAAGTTCAGCACTATTGTACAAAGCATCCAAGTGTAGTTGAAAATATAATATTTACGTTTGTCTCCTTTGCATTGTTGACCACCTGACCCTGCCCCCAGAAAGACCAGAAGCAAGGACTCTAGGAATGAACTAGTCATAGAATACTAAAGTTACTGTCAGTAAAAGTAACTCTCTATTGAGGGGACACTGTATGTTGATAATTAAACAATACATAACACTGCAGTCATCCTGGGTGAAAGTGGCACTTTGTAGGTGGCTGTTTTTATAGGATCATTTTGAACAGGTATCTATTCAATTTTCACAGTATGGTGTGTGTCACGAGGCCTAAGGTGGTGGAAGTCCCTCAGGCTCCCGTGCCAGACTCTTCAGGGTTTTAGGCTGGTTAGGGTTCTAAGCTCTCCATGGTTCTAGGCTCTCCTAAGATACAATGAGACTAGACCTGACTGTCAGTTGTCATTACTGTACACTACTGTATGGGTTCTTGCTAAGAAGGTCTCTAAACATAATGGGGAATAATTAACACAGTGGTTCATTGAGACTATTCTCTATTCAGTCTCACTTTACCTATGATAATGAAGTGAGGTATCGATATTCTGACAACTTTATGCATGTCCATTATTTGTGTTTTGCTGGGCAAGTGTTGGGGTGGGGTATATAACTTAGTGCGTGTGATGCCAGAGGGAAAATGTAAGCTCAAGGTATCGTTCAATATAGCGCTTTTTAAATGGAGGTATAGATTTAGTTGTTTTTTTATTACTGAAACTAATGTATTGTTTTGACTTTTGTGCTAGAGTTTGGACAGGGAAAATACTGGGTGGGGTTAGAACAGGAGGGTGTGGTTTATATATGGTTATTGTAGTTACCTATTCTGTTTATTATGATTTGTAATATGAAAAAATTACTGACAATATGATGTAATGTCATTAATTCAGGGGACTGAATCTTGACCTTTTTATTGACAATGGGGAAAAAACAATAAACAATTATGTACAAAAATATAAACTTGTGTTGTTGATTCTATTGTAAAAACAAATTTACATAATTTGTGAATCCATTTAGTACAATGGAAAGAAAAAGTATGTGAACCTTTTAGAGTTACCTGGATTTCTGCATAAATTGGTCATACAATTGTATCTGATCTTCAAGTCACAACTATAGACAAACGCAGTCTGCTTAAACTAATAACAAGCAATTATAATTTTTCATCTCTTTAATGATCATACCGTGTAAGCATTCACAGTGCAGGTTGGAAAAAGTATGTGAACCCTTGAATTTAATAACAGATTGACCCTCTGGCAGCAATAACCTCAACCAAATGTTTTCTGTAGTTGCGGATCAGACCTGCACAACGGTCAGGAGGAATTGTGGACCATCTTTACAGAACAGTTTCACTTCCACAGTATTCTTGGGATGTCTGGTGTGACCCGCTCTCTTGAGGTCATGCCACAGCATCTCAATCGGGTTGAGGTCAGGACTCTGACTGGGCCACTCCAGAAGGTGTATTTTCTTCTGTTCAAGCCATTGTTGTTGATTTACATCTGTCTAATAGGTTGTTGTCATGTTGCATCACCTAACTTCTGTTGAGCTTCAATTGGCAGACAGATAGCCTTACATTCTTCTGCGAAATGTCTTGATAAACTTGGGAATTCATTTTTCTGTCTGATAGCAAGCTGTCCAGGCCCTGAGGCAGCAAAGCAGCCCCAAACCATGATGCTCCTTCCACCGTACTTTACAGTTGGGATGAGGTTTTGATGTTGGTGTGCTGTGCCTTTTTTTTCTCCACACATAGTGTTGTGTGTTCCTTCCAAACACCACAACTGTAGTTTCATCTGTCCACAGAATATTTTTCCAGTAGCACTGTGGAACATCCAGGTGCACTTTTAGGAACTTCAGACATGCAGCAAGAAGCTGGGGATTCTTCCATGGTGTCTTCCCTTGAACACCATTCCTGTTTAGTGTTTTACGTATTGTAGACTCGCCAACAGAGATGTTAGCATCTTCCAGAGGTTTCTGTAAGTCTTCAACTGACACTCTAGGATTCTTCTTAACCTCATTGAGCATTCTGCGCTGTGCTCTTGCAGGCATCTTTGCAGGACGGCCACTCCTAGGGAGAGTAGCAACAGTGCTGAACTTTCTCCATATATAGAGTTTGTCTTACCGTAGACTGATGAACATCAAGGCTTTTAGAGATACTTTTGTAACCCTTTCCAGCTTTATGCAAGTCAACAAATCTTTGGTCTTCTGAGATCTCTTTTGTTCGAGGCATGGTTCACATAAGGCAATGCTTCTGGTGAATATCAAAATCAAATTTTGTGAGATCTTTATAGGGCAATAGCTTTAACCAACATCTCCAATCTCGTGTCATTGATTGGACTCCAGGTCAGTTGACTCCTGACTCCAATTAGCTTTTGGAGAAGTCAGTAGCCTCGGGGTTCACATACTTTTTCCAACCTACACTGTGAATGTTTAAATGATGTATTCAATATAGACAAGAAAAATACAATTTGTGTGTTATTAGTTTAGGCACACTGTGTGTCTATTGTTGTCAAATGTTATGTAAAATGTATGCAGAAATCCAGGTAACTTCAAAGGGTTCACATATTTTTTCTTGCCACTGTAATTACAGTGCCTTGTGTATGAACTATCAATACATTTTTATTTACAGACATTCAAGAACTGTTGAATATTTTTTTGAATGGCTTAGAAGTAGCTTATTTTAAATACACCTGTATACATTGAAAGTATACTACACTGATTGATAGTACTAATCATGGTGTACAGTATTTCTGTTTTATTGCTCATAGTTGAGTGCCCCCTGCTGGCCTGTTAGTGTCACTGACAGATGCCATGGAGTCATTCTATTAATTAAGTAGTAAAAGTTATCTGAAATTAATTTACACTATCATTAAATAATTTAATTTGCCAGCAAATTTCAGATTAAAATAACGTCTGACTTACATTATTCCTTTACAAAGAACAACATTCATTACCAGTTAAACTGAGACCAACGAATAGTAAGCCAAATTGATTTTAGGAGTGGACTGACTGGAAAAATAAAAAAGCTGCTTTGTGTGAAGTCAAGGTTTTCCACATTTCTGACAGGACTGAGGTTTTAGTGATCTGTCTCCTCAAATGATCAGGGGACCCACAAATATATATTAACAATTGACCAGCTCATGAGATGACATTTTAATTGAGAGCCTTTATATACTGTAGTTTGTTGTACTGTGGCTTTGGTATTTAGTCTTGCTACTATAGGCAGGGGCGGACTGGGACAAGAATTCGCCCCTGTCATTTTATTCACATCGGCCCACCACTGCGCACGCCACTAGCTCAAGAAACATGTCTAAGCATGAATGCATGTTTCAAGATATTTTGATGTGCAACCTAATCCAGTAATTGTCATGAATTTTGGGTTCACAATTAGACTATAGTTGCTATTTTACTGTCAAAATAGTACTCCAGAATTTCCATATTAGTTTTTTTTGTTCCAAAGAGATGAATTACATCTTTTATGTGCACTATCTAAAATCATGGGCTAATTAATTTGTGGTTCAACACATGAGGAAGTGTAAACTCAAAACACATTAAGTAGATCACAAACTAAAATATATTACCCACCACAGGAGGCTAGTGAGGGGAGGATGGCTCATAAAGATGGCTGGAATGGTATCAAGCACTTGGAAACAATGTTTTTGATGTGTTTGATCCCATTCCATTAACACCGTTGTAGCCATTACTATGAGCCGTCTTCCACAATTAAGGTGCCACCAGCCGCCTGTGATGCCCACTGCTAGTAGCCATGTATTCATCCAACCGTAAATGTAATGTCCTAAAAAACTTTACAGTTGTAGGCTACTACCCATGAAACCTATAGGCCTATGCCCGTGCCCGTTTTGAGCACATTCCGCTCCATATCTCAAAGCCATATAAAATGTCTTGATTATAAAATAGTTGCTGTTGAGAAATAAAGATTATACCTACAGAAAGCTGAAACCCTCCTCTCTTCGACAGGGACAATTGGACGAAGCTTCCAAAGCTGTGTTTCCCCCCCCGCAATTTCATTTTGAAATGTTATATGATCAGAATAAATGTTTCTCTCGAGTGCATGGAAGGAGAGGAAAGTGGCTCGCGCACCACAGCAGCAAGCCCCAGTGAGGGAAGACACTTTCATTAAGAATCATGAGGATAATGCACTTTACTGTTTAGCAAAATCATTGCTTTAGCTGTCCCAAAATTAGGATGTTTTTCAGTGAGGTGACAATGTAGAATATGCTCTTTCTACGTTTACAGGCACCCTTTTCATTTTTTTTATGATCCGTGATCTTGGCTGTCTAACTGATGAGAGTTGAAGCAGGTCATCTTTGCTGATGCTGTGTTTGACTTTCAATGTGAGTTTGTGTGACCTCAGCCTAGCAGAAACCTTGATGTTTTGTATACTCAGGGCATATTAGTATAACAGACATTTTTATTTAATTTTTTTTACAATTTCTATCTTAACAAGCTTATGGCCCGCCGGCCATGTCACTTTTTCTATGTTTAAAAAAAAAAGTGTCAATTTTCGACCAGCCCACCCAACAAAAAATGGTTCAGCCCGTCTGGTATTTGCCAGAATATCCAAATGGCCAATCCTCCCTGGCTGTAGGTCTCTTCAGGCTGTTTCCTGTTCCCTGGAATGAGGAGGGATCAGTGAGAGGAGGAACCAAATTACTCTCTCAGATATTATCATGCATACTCATGCACAAGTACACTCACACACACCTTTTAATTACATGAAAGTGAAGACTCAAATACCTACAATGGGTGTTCCTGTTGATTATGTAATAGTGGAGTGATTTCTTGGAAAACAGGTGTCATTCCTCTGGGCACGTTTTTCTCCTAACCTCCTGTGACCTAACCTCCTGTGACCTAACGTCCTGTGATCTCTGCTGCTGATACAGTACACGATACCTCTGATGTCTGAGAACACTCTCTCTCTGTCTACACAACCGGTTTGATCTACCTTGAATGGTTTTTAAATTGTCAAAGTTTGTAGTTCCTTGAAATTCACATCAGAGCCATCTGTGGAAAACTACCCCATAGTGTGTGTGTGTGTGTGTACTCACTCTCTGAGGTGAATGGAGAACTCCGGCAGGGCTCCTAGAGAACTCAGCTGCTCCTCCAGAGCTACGATCCGCAAACCGATGTACCCCGACGACAGTAGTAGCAACACCGCCCTACACAGACACACACGCACACAAAAGAGGTGGTGATTTTAATGTGAAAACAGTTTGATGGGTAAGATACAGTGCTTGTAATCAGCTTGTGTTTTACTTTCACCTGTGGCACTCAGCACTCAGTATTACAATGAACTGTTAAACCTCCCTGGGAGATCCATACTTGAGTGCACTCTCGTTGATGGCACAGTGCAGATCAATCATGAGGAACCAGACATAAGTACTGTATTTCAATCAAGGACAGACAGCGGCAGGTAGCCTAGCTGTTAAGAGCGTTGGGACAGTAACCCAAAGGTCACTGGTTTGAAGGTATTGGCAAAGCACAAACAAACAATTTCATCTATCCTCCACAGTCCACAGGTAACTAATGAAAGAGCAAGCACAGGAGACCGTAGCAAGGAACATCTATCTAGGTAAGAGTGAAGAACCCTTGAGAGGAACCAACATCTGGCTTTATGGGTAAAAGTTCAGTGTATTACAGCCTTGACTATCTGGAGAACACCCTGTGCTCAGAGAACCAACCTATCTCACATCCATCCATCTACTCATCTCTTCAGCAATTCACCCAGCTATAAACAGCCAATCAGGTAGCAGGGTCCATTCCTCAACAGCTCTGAGCCAATCCAGAAAGACAACATACCAGACAGACTGTTGGGAAGTCTGGAAAAGGCTTGTCTGTGATCCTGAATGATATGTGACTCTTTATTTAGATTTTCTTAGCCCATCCACCATCCCCCCTCTTCAGAAGACAAAAATAAAACTTAGTTTTTACAGCTTTTCTTTTGTTGTTACATGTCCATTCTACACACATTTTACATACATGATATAGTTTTTTTTTCTACTGCATAAGTTACATAGCAAGAGTAAAGTCATTTGATATACATTACATCTGGATAGATAGCACATTATACACTATATTATTATAGAACATAAGCTTTTAAATCCACCCCTCAGCTACTCTCAGTCCATCCCACCTATCTCTCTAACCCCGCTACTCTGTCCATCCCACCTATCTCTCTAACCCCACCCCTCAGCTACTCTCAGTCCATCCCACCTATCTCCCTAACCCCACCCCTCAGCTACTCTCAGTCCATCCCACCTATCTCCCTCAGCTACTCTCAGTCCATCCCACCTATCTCCCTAACCCCACCCCTCAGCTACTCTCAGTCCATCCCACCCCTCAGCTACTCTCAGTCCATCCCACCCCTCAGCTACTCTCAGTCCATCCCACCCCTCAGCTACTCTCAGTCCATCCCACCCCTCAGCTACTCTCAGTCCATCCCACCTATCTCCCTAACCCCACCCCTCAGCTACTCTCAGTCCATCCCACCTATCTCTAACCCCACCCCTCAGCTACTCTCAGTCCATCCCACCCCTCAGCTACTCTCAGTCCATCCCACCCCTCAGCTACTCTCAGTCCATCCCACCTATCTCCCTCAGCTACTCTCAGTCCATCCCACCCCTCAGCTACTCTCAGTCCATCCCACCTATCTCCCTCAGCTACTCTGTCCATCCCACCCCTCAGCTACTCTGTCCATCCCACCCCTCAGCTACTCTCAGTCCATCCCACCTATCTCCCTCAGCTACGCTCAGTCCATCCCACCTATCTCCCTCAGCTACGCTCAGTCCATCCCACCTATCTCCCTCAGCTACGCTCAGTCCATCCCACCTATCTCCCTCAGCTACTCTCAGTCCATCCCACCTATCTCCCTCAGCTACTCTCAGTCCATCCCACCTATCTCCCTCAGCTACTCTCAGTCCATCCCACCTATCTCCCTCAGCTACTCTCAGTCCATCCCACCTATCTCCCTCAGCTACTCTCAGTCCATCCCACCTATCTCCCTCAGCTACTCTCAGTCCATCCCACCTATCTCCCTCAGCTACTCTCAGTCCATCCCACCTATCTCCCTCAGCTACTCTCAGTCCATCCCACCTATCTCCCTCAGCTACTCTCAGTCCATCCCACCTATCTCCCTCAGCTACTCTCAGTCCATCCCACCTATCTCCCTCAGCTACTCTCAGTCCATCCCACCTATCTCCCTCAGCTACTCTCAGTCCATCCCACCTATCTCCCTCAGCTACTCTCAGTCCATCCCACCTATCTCCCTCAGCTACTCTCAGTCCATCCCACCTATCTCCCTCAGCTACTCTCAGTCCATCCCACCTATCTCCCTCAGCTACTCTCAGTCCATCCCACCTATCTCCCTCAGCTACTCTCAGTCCATCCCACCTATCTCCCTCAGCTACTCTCAGTCCATCCCACCTATCTCCCTCAGCTACTCTCAGTCCATCCCACCTATCTCCCTCAGCTACTCTCAGTCCATCCCACCTATCTCCCTCAGCTACTCTCAGTCCATCCCACCTATCTCCCTCAGCTACTCTCAGTCCATCCCACCTATCTCCCTCAGCTACTCTCAGTCCATCCCACCTATCTCCCTCAGCTACTCTCAGTCCATCCCACCTATCTCCCTCAGCTACTCTCAGTCCATCCCACCTATCTCCCTCAGCTACTCTCAGTCCATCCCACCTATCTCCCTAACCACACCCCTCAGCTACTCTCAGTCCATCCCACCTATCTCCCTCAGCTACTCTCAGTCCATCCCACCTATCTCCCTCAGCTACTCTCAGTCCATCCCACCTATCTCTGTAAACTTCCCTCTTATGATGCCCATGTGCCATATATTTTTTAACTGTGCTGTGATTTTGAACCTGTATAATTGCATAGTACCTACAGATTAAGTTAAAGATAAATATTTTTACTAAAAGTATTATATTGTTGATTGATTGACTATGGCTTTCCAAATCGCAGTGCTATTTGTAGGGTTACTTTTTGGATAAATGTTGTGATTTTTCAGCCATTCCTGAACTTAAAATACACTGCATGACCAAAAGTATGTGGACACCTGCTCATCGAACATCTCATTCCAAGATCATGGACATTAACTTGGAGTTGGTCCCCCCTTTGCTGCTATAACAGCCTCCACTCTTCTGGGAAGGCTTTCCACTAGAACAGGGGTTCTTAAATGTTTTCAGCCTGGGGCCCAAGCTTGTGAAAACTTGTAAATATGGGTAATGAAATTAAATATAATAATATAAATAGCATGTTTCTTTTTTCCCATTAAAAACACTTACATATCTGTCTAGGTTGGAACTGTTAAGCATGGTTGGAACTAAATAAGCATGTTTAATTTGGTCTTGTTTGCCGTTCCAGATAAAGTGAAAGATTTTTTGCTCATAATTTAAAAAAATTAATTGTTCGGCATAGGCAGGGCCATACTTAAATAGGTAAACTGGGATACAACTAAAGAATTAATCAGGGTGATTTAAAAAAAAAAAATAGACAAGTATTTACCTTTCCATGTAGGCAAGATCTTATCTATTTTTGATAACTTCCTATTAAAACGTGTTGTAGTAAGTTCCTTTATTTCCTTAGGGATATGAATACGTCCACTTCACCATCAGATCATTTTATTGGTAAACTACAGGGTAATGTAAACGTTGTTTTTTTTTGCAATCCAATATGTAATATGGTACACTGATTTGGGTTGTAATCCAGGGAGGTTAGAAAAACTATATAGATCTTCTATGAGGCTGTGCAGGGATCCACGGATTTAAGAGGCGTAGAATGACACCTTGGATTTCTAGCCCCTCTATATTATTGTTGGATCTGATTTTAATTTCCATGGCCATAATAAACAGATGTGCAGACAGTGGACAACCTTGTTTTACTCCTCTTGACAGTTTAATACATTCTGAGACGTAGCCATTATTTACTATTTTACACCTAGGGTTACTATACATAACTTTAACCCATTACATAAGAGATTATTCTCAATTAAAATAATCCAGGCATTTATATATAAATTGTAGTTGTACTTTATCAAAAGCCTTTTCAAAATCTGCTTTGAATACCAGACCTGGTTTCCTAGATTTTTCATAATGTTCTATTGTTTCAAGTACATGTCCTTTTATTATCTCCAATGTATCGTCCATGTAAAAACTCTGTCTGATCAGGACAAATAATATCCGACTACAGCTTTTTAATTCTATGCTCTATGCATTTTGCTTGGATTTTAGCATCACAGCACTGACATGTAAGGGGCCTACAGTTGATTTGATCTTTATACTTACCACCAGGTTCCTGTTTCAGTGATAGTGAAATCAGACCTTCTTGCTGAGTACCTGATAGTTGACCATTTTTATAGGACTGGTTACAATATGCAAATAATGGATCTTTGAGAGGATTATAAAAAGGTTTAATATACCTAAACTGTTATGCCATCCAGCCCTGGAGTTTTCCCTGGCCTACTGGCTTTAATTGCATCAAGAAGTTCCTCGTCTACAATTTGGCCTTCACACAAGTCTTTCTGTACAGCTGTTCATTTTACACTATTATAATTTTACACTAAATATTCCTTACAGTTAACTTCAGAGTGGAAATGGGGGAATCGTGGATTCATTCATTTGGTGAATCATGGATGACTTCATAATTTTTAACAAGTTTCTGTAAATTATTTTTGTTAGCATTTCTATGTTGAAGATTAAAAAATCATTTGGTGCATTTTTCACCATTTCCATCCAATTTGCTTTATTTTGGAATGTTCCCGATAAGTTCCTCCATTTCTTTTTGTTTTTCCTCTAACATATTCTGTAGCTATTGTATATGGTACTTTATTATTGCTATCTATCTGTACTGTTATTTCCGATATTTCCTTTGTTAATATGAACTCTTTTGACTGAAATTGTTTTCGTTTTAAGGATGAATATTGAATTGCATGACCTCTGAAGGCACATTTCAAAGGGTCCCATACAATAAGGGGATCCGCTGTAACTATGTTACGCAGGAAAAAGTCAGTTATAAAATCCTTTGTTTTGGTTAAAAACAGCTTGTAATTCAGTAGGCTTTGATAACATTTCCAATATTTGATTCTCCCGAGTGGCACAGCTGTCTAAGGCACTGCATCTCTTTCTAACCTCCCTGGATTACAACCCAAATCAGTGTACCATATTACATATTGGATTGCAAAAAAAACAACTACTTTTACATTAGCCTGTAGTTTACCAATAAAATGATCTGATGGTGAAGTGGACATACAACCGGCCGTGATTGGGAGTCCCATAGGGTGGCGAACAATTGGCCCAGCGTCGTCCGGGTTTGGCCGGTGTAGGCTGTCATTGTAAATAAGAATTTGTTCTTAACTGACTTGCCTAGTTAAATAAAAAATAAAATATTTTTATAAAATCCTCGCCCACGTGGAAATTCTGTAATCGGACTGTGGATGCCAATTATTTGATGATCTGACCACATTCTGCCCCCATCACATTCTTCCCTCTACCAGACTGAAGGAAGCAAGAAAATAATCAAGACGACTAGCTTGATTAAGCCTCCTCCATGTACATCTCACTAGGTCTGGATTTTTAAGGCTCTATAGGGGTACTTAAAACAGTATTATAATCTCCCACCATAATAATAGTCATTTGTTGATTGTGAGCGCGATAGATTAGTATATATTTTCATAGAATATGTTATGTGACTCTTCCTGCCGTTTTAGATTCAAGACGAAAACTTGTGTAAGATTTTAGAAGCTGACAATAGACTTAAGATGTTTGTAGATTAACACACCCATTCTCACACGTGGCAGTATGTGTGAAGACTAACACACCCATTCTCACACGTGGCAGTATGTGTGAAGACTAACACACCCATTCTCACACGTGGCAGTATGTTTGAAGACTAACACACCCATTCTCACACGTGGCAGTATGTTTGAAGATTAACACACCCCAGATTAACACACCCCACACGTGGCAGTATGTTTGAAGAGGAACACACCCCATTCTCACACGTGGCAGTATGTTTGAAGATTAACACACCCCAGATTAACACACCCCACACGTGGCAGTATGTTTGAAGATTAACACACCCCATTCTCACACGTGGCAGTATGTTTGAAGATTAACACACCCCATTCTCACACGTGGCAGTATGTTTGAAGAATAACACACCCATTCTCACACGTGGCAGTATGTTTGAAGATTAACACACCCCATTCTCACACGTGGCAGTATGTTTGAAGATTAACACACCCCATTCTCACGTGGCAGTATGTTTGAAGATTAACACACCCCATTCTCACATGTGGCAGTATGTTTGAAGATTAACACACCCCATTCTCACACGTGGCAGTATGTTTGAAGATAAACACACCCCATTCTCACACGTGGCAGTATGTTTGAAGATTAACACACCCCATTCTCACACGTGGCAGTATGTTTGAAGATTAACACACCCCACATGTGGCAGTATGTTTGAAGATTAACACACCCCATTCTCACACGTGGCAGTATGTTTGAAGATAAACACACCCCATTCTCACACGTGGCAGTATGTTTGACGATTAACACACCCCATTCTCACATGTGGCAGTATGTTTGAAGATTAACACACCCCATTCTCACATGTGGCAGTATGTTTGAAGATTAACACACCCCATTCTCACACGTGGCAGTATGTTTGAAGATTAACACACCCATTCTCACACGTGGCAGTATGTTTGACGATTAACACACCCCATTCTCACACGGGGCAGTATGTTTGAAGATTAACACACCCCATTCTCACGTGGCAGTATGTTTGAAGATAAACACACCCCATTCTCACACGTGGCAGTGAAGATTAACACACTCCATTCTCACACGTGGCAGTATGTTTGAAGATTAACACACCCCATTCTCACATGTGGCAGTATGTTTGAAGATTAACACACCCCATTCTCACATGTGGCAGTATGTTTGAAGATTAACACACCCCATTCTCACACGTGGCAGTATGTTTGAAGATAAACACACCCCAGATTAACACACCCCACATGTGGCAGTATGTTTGAAGATTAACACACCCCAGATTAACACACCCCACATGTGGCAGTATATTTGTGAGAAAATATGAAAGGTGATGCAAGGGCTTCAGCACCTATAGATCTAGTTACAGGCGATGGGGAGGGGAGAGGAGAGAGAGATGGAGATCAGGAACAGACAGATGGATAGGAGAGGAGTACTCACAGAAACAGACAGATGGATAGGAGAGGAGTACTCACAGAAACAGACAGATGGATAGGAGAGGAGTACTCACAGAAACAGACAGATGGATAGGAGAGGAGTACTCACAGAAACAGACAGATGGATAGGAGAGGAGTACTCACAGAAACAGACAGATGGATAGGAGAGGAGTACTCACAGAAACAGACAGATGGATAGGAGAGGAGTACTCACAGAAACAGACAGATGGATATGAGAGGAGTACTCACAGAAACAGACAGATGGATAGGAGAGGAGTACTCACAGAAACAGACAGATGGATAGGAGAGGAGTACTCACAGAAACAGACAGATTGATAGGAGAGGAGTACTCACAGAAACAGACAGATGGATAGGAGAGGAGTACTCACAGAAACAGACAGATGGATAGGAGAGGAGTACTCACAGAAACAGACAGATGGATAGGAGAGGAGTACTCACAGAAACAGACAGATGGATAGGAGAGGAGTACTCACAGAAACAGACAGATGGATAGGAGGACATTGAGGTTGCGCATATCTCTGATAAGGAGGAGGGTTTTAACCCTTTCAGTGACGATCCAAACCCACGAGTCAGCTGTTCAAGAGGAAAAGAAGACAACAGGCCATTCAAACAATATTTAAATGTGTGTTATGTCTGAGTATATGTGCATGTGCTTGTGAATGAGTGTGTGTGTGTGCGTGTCTGTATCTGTCTGCTTCAGTGTGTGTTTAACTACATGAGTCTTCCTCTGTGAATGTGAACTGATTATCCTGAGGTTTGCTGATGCTGCTTCTAGGAGTGGTGCTGTCCTTCCCAGTTTTCGTTATGATTAATATTACATCATATTCATATCTCTTGTATGTCTCTGTTATGCCTCTCACCCCTCATTTATTTTTCTCGTCTGTCTTAACAGTCTTTTTAAGATGTTCTCTCTTACCGCTGCTGGGCAGGTCAGAGTAGACGGCCTCTATAGGAAGGCTCCGCTCCACACTGTCCTCCCGGCTGGAATTGCTGGAGATCTGTCGTCAGGGAAGGGTTAAAACATGTCCTTATACAAAAATCTCCTGGTCAGTATAAATGGTGTCTTGATTAATAACACAAAAAAAAGTGAATGTGTACTCTGGAATTTTCACAGTGAGTTATGAAGAATTACAAAGTGCACTTTCTTTGATGGCACTGATTGGAGAAAACAGGGCAGTATAGGAAGCTACATGGTGGGAGGAAAAGGATGACATCGAGGCCATCAGTGAAATTCTTACTGTGTCTATGTCCCGATCCACGCCATCAACGCTGTTCTCTCCTGAGAAGTGGGGACTGCTGTTGCCACTCTCCACCTGCTCCCCCAGCTGTTGTGGAAACCAGAGTCTGTAAACGCAGTTGAGCGGTCGGAAATCCCGCTCATGGCGCACCCACATAATTTCCATCCCCTCCGCTAAAAAATGCTCCTCGCTCACAGGAAAAAAAACTGCCTGCTCGATATTCGCTCCATTCATTAAAATCACAATTTAACCAACACCCATCTCTTTTTGTGACTAACTGAACCTAACACTTGGTTTATTGAAGCTAAAACATATGATTCGAATATAAAGTATTTTAATAAACATGAAAAGGGGAATGTAAGAAGCACTCATAATTAAAAATAGGCTATATGTAGTATTAAACAGCACAGAAACACCCTAATTAGGTCAGAATCCAGACATGTAGCCTAAGAAGGAACGGAAATGAATTGTTTAGGATATATTATTGTTATTAGCCTATTATTTCAATGATTTCAAGGCTATAGCCTACAAAGAAATACATTGTGAAGCATTTACGATTGCGACATGAACATTGACCGCTTAGCATTTAAACAACAATTTGTTTAAATTATTATAGTCTATAAATTGCGCATATAGGAAGGAATTACAATTAAATAAAATTGAAACTAAAATGCCTTACTAGGCATTTGAATCCATTTTTAGAAACACGAGTTTGGCCAGAGTGTGGTTTCAGGCTCATGCGATGGTGCTTGGAGAGCAGGCCAACAGTGGATGGGGATGCTCAACACCCTTCGGCCACTCTTGCCAGGTTGGGCAGGGATGCAGAGTTGTTTTTTTATAGGAAGGCCTACAGGGTTTCAGGCAAAAATAATCCTATCAAAACAGAAAGCTCCTTGAAAGAGGTAATATGTCAGGAATATTGGGCCAAAATCAATGATAGCCTATTGTATAGATAATGGAACAAAACAAGACACATCCGAGGTTCAAACTATAGAACCCAGTTCCTACATTTGAATACATTTGATTTTATCAAACAAAACTGTGCTACATTTTATCTCTGGGACCCTCAGGATGACAAATCAGAGCAAGATTACTGAATGTAAGTACATTATTTACCTTCAGAGGTGAATGTATCAAACCAGTTGCAGTGACTAAAGTTATTTTTTTGTGCACTCTCCTCAAACAATAGCATGGTCTTTTTAAGAGAGAAAGGGAGACAGAGAGAGAGACCAGAGATAATTTGGGTATACCTGTGCTTGTGAACACACAAACTGCAGGATTTCGTAACACATTCTCCGGTTCCGCAAAGACACAAACGAATACTGAAACAGAGGCAAAACAGAATGAGGGACTACACAACACACCACCACATAGACAAACCACCACACAGACACACCACCACACAGACAAACCACCACACAGACACACCACCACACAGACAAACAACCACACAGACACACCACCACACAGACAAACCACCACACAGACAAACCACCACACAGACAAACCACCACATAGACACAACACACCACCACATAGACAAACCACCACATAGACACACCACCACATAGACACAACACACCACCACACAACACACCACCACACAGACACAACACGTCACCACACAACACACCACCACACAGACACACCACCACACAGACACACCACCACACAACACGCCACCACACAGACACACCACCACACAATACACCACCACACAGACACAACACACCACACAGACACAACACACCACCACACAGACACACCACCACACAGACACACCACCACACAGACACACCACCACACAGACACAACACGTCACCACACAACACACCACCACACAGACACACCACCACACAGACACACCACCACACAGACAAACCACCACACAGACAAACCACCACACAGACAAACCACCACACAGACAAACCACCACACAGACAAACCACCACACAGACACACCACCACATAGACAAACCACCACATAGACAAACCACCACATAGACACAACACACCACCACATAGACAAACCACCACATAGACACACCACCACATAGACACAACACACCACCACACAACACACCACCACACAGACACAACACGTCACCACACAACACGCCACCACACAGACACACCACCACACAGACACACCACCACACAACACGCCACCACACAGACACACCACCACACAGACACACCACCACACAATACACCACCACACAGACACAACACACCACACAGACACAACACACCACCACACAGACACACCACCACACAGACACACCACCACACAGACACAACACGTCACCACACAACACACCACCACACAGACACAACACACCCCCACACAGACACAACACACCACCACACAGGCACACCACCACACAACACACCACCACACAGACACACCACACCACCACACACCACACCACCACACAACACACCACCACACAGACACAACACACCACCACACAGACACAACACACCACCACACAGACACACCACCATACAACACACCACCACGCAGACACAACACGCCACCACACAGGCACAAGACACCACCACACAGACACAACACACCACCACACAGACACACCACCACACAACACAGGCACAACACACCACCACACAGACACAACACACCACCACACAGACACACCACCACACAACACACCGCCACGCAGACACAACACACCGCCACACAGACACACCACCATACAGCCACAACACACCGCCACACAGACACACCACCATACAGACACAACACACCACCACACAGACACAACACACCACCATACAGACACAACACACCACCATACAGACACAACACACCGCCACACAGACACACCACCATACAGACACAACACACCACCACACAGACACAACACACCACCACACAGACACAACACACCACCACACAGACACAACACACCACCACACAGACACAACACACCACCATACAGACACAACACACCACCATACAGACACACCACACCACCACACAGACACAACACACCACCACGCAGACACAACACACCACCACGCAGACACAACACATCACCACGTAGATACAACACGCCACCACACAGACACAACACGCCACCACACAGACACAACACACCACCACACAGACACAACACACCACCACACAGACACAACACACCACCACACAGATACAACACGCCACCACACAGACACAACACACCGCCACACAGACACACCACCATACAGACACAACACACCACCACACAGACACAACACGCCACCACACAGACACAACACGCCACCACACAGACACAACACACCACCACACAGACACAACACACCACCACACAGACACACCGCCACACAGACACACCACACAGACACAACACACCACCACACAGACACACCGCCACACAGACACACCACTCCACCACACAGACACACCACACCACCACACAGACACAACACACCGCCACACAGGCACACCACACCGCCACACAGGCACACCACACCACCACACAACACATCACCACACAGACACAACACACCACCACACAGACACAACACGCCCCCACACAGACACACCACCACACAACACACCACCACACAACACACCACCACACAGACACAACACACCACCACACAGACACACCACCACACAGACACACAGACACAACACGTCACCACACAACACACCACCACACAGACACAACACACCACCACATAACAGACCACCACACAGACACAACACACCACCACACAGACACAACACACCACCACACAGACACAACACACCACCACACAGACACAACACACCACCACACAGACACAACACACCACCACAACACACCACCATACAGACACAACACACCACCATACAGACACACCACACCACCACACAGATACAACACGCCACCACACAGACACAACACACCACCACGCAGACACAACACACCACCACGCAGACACAACACGCCACCACACAGACACAACACGCCACCATACAGACACAACACACCACCACACAGACACAACACACCACCACACAGACACAACACACCACCACACAGACACAACACACCACCACACAGACACAACACACCACCACACAGACACACCACCATACAGACACAACACACCACCACACAGACACAACACACCACCACACAGACACAACACACCACCATACAGACACAACACACCGCCACACAGACAGACACACCACCATACAGACACACCACACCACCACACAGATACAACACGCCACCACACAGACACAACACACCACCACGCAGACACAACACACCACCACGCAGATACAACACGCCACCACGCAGACACAACACGCCACCACACAGACACAACACACCACCACACAGACACAACACACCACCACACAGATACAACACGCCACCACACAGACACAACACACCGCCACACAGACACACCACCATACAGACACAACACACCACCACACAGACACAACACGCCACCACACAGACACAACACACCACCACACAGACACAACACACCACCACACAGACACACCGCCACACAGACACACCACACAGACACAACACACCACCACACAGACACAACACACCACCACACAGACACACCACACCACCACACAGACACACCACACCACCACACAGACACAACACACCGCCACACAGGCACACCACACCGCCACACAGGCACAACACACCACCACACAACACATCACCACACAGACACAACACACCACCACACAGACACAACACACCCCCACACAGACACACCACCACACAACACACCACCACACAGACACAACACGCCACCACACAACACGCCACCACACAACACACCACCACACAGACACAACACGCCACCACACAACACGCCACCACACAACACACCACCACACAGACACAACACACCACCACACAACACGCCACCACACAACACACCACCACACAGGCACAACACACCACCACACAACACATCACCACACAGACACAACACACCACCACACAGACACAACACACCACCACACAGACACAACACGCCACCACACAGACACAACACGCCACCACACAGACACAACACACCACCACACAGACACAACACACCACCACACAGACACAACACACCGCCACACAGACACAGACACAACACGCCACCACACAGACACACCACCACACAAACACAACACACTACCACACAGGTACAGACACACCACCACACAAACACAACACACTACCACACAGACACAATATACTACCACACAGGTACAGACACACCACCACACAGACACAACCACAAACACACCCACAACCACAGCCACAGCCATAACCACTGACACACCCATAGCTGCAGACACAGCCACAGACACATTCACTCAAACAAGACCAACAGGGCCGTTGTGGGTTTGTTTCTGACCTTGTTTCCATCAGTAGTACGGATGGAGAGCATAGACAGGGCTGAGTTCTGCTTCTTCACTTCCTTTACGCTGGACACATGGACCTCAACCTACAACAAGACACAGATACTACATCAACAACACATGGTACAGACCATCTACTTCTACCTGCTGTTTGTTGGCCAACTTGGCGCTGTCTACTCTACGGCTCTATTCAGTCTGGATGGCTGAAGCGTTACAGATTCCCGATAGAAAAATAAAGTCATTTGCGATTGAGCCGACAAATGCAGCGTTTACTGTGAATGCAGCCTGCGCTAACGTGGGAACGTTGCCTTTACATTTCAATCACACTGTAAAGCTCAACTTCTGTGATACGGATTGAATAGGGTCCCTATTCTACTCTTCTTTACTTTTATCTACTCTGCTCTTCTCTAATCTGCTCTACTCTGCTCTTCTCTAATCTGCTCTACTCTGCTCTTCTCTAATCTACTCTAATCTACTCTACTCTAATCTGCTCTACTCTAATCTGCTCTACTCTAATCTGCTCTGCTCTACTCTTATCTGCTCTACTCTTATCTGCTCTACTCTTATCTGCTCTACTCTTATCTGCTCTACTCTTATCTGCTCTACTCTTATCTGCTCTACTCTACTCTTATCTGCTCTACTCTTATCTGCACTTCTTTGCACTTCTCTGCACTTCTCTGTTCTGCTCTACTATGCTCTGCTGTGCCCTTCTCTACTCTTCTTTACTCTTATCTGCTCTACTCTACTCTGCTATGCTCTGCTCTTCTCTAATATGCCCTTCTCTACTCTATTCGGCTCTAATCTATTCTACCCTACTCTACTCTACTCTATTCTGCTCTGCGCTTCTCTAATCTGCCCAGCTCTACTCTACTCTGACTACTCTACTCTTCTTTATTCCTCTCTACTCTACTCTACTCTACTCTTCTTTTCTCTTCTCTGCTATGCTCTTCTCTGCTATGCTCTGCTCTTCTCTAATATGCTCTTCTCTGCTATGCTCTGCTCTTCTCTAATATGCCCTTCTCTACTCGGCTCGAATCTATTCTGCTCTACTCTACTCTTCTTTACTCTGCTATGCTCTTCTCTGCTATGCTCTTCTCTGCTATGCTCTTCTCTGCTATGCTCTTCTCTGCTATGCTCTTCTCTGCTATGCTCTTCTCTGCTATGCTCTTCTCTGCTATGCTCTTCTCTGCTATGCTCTTCTCTGCTATGCTCTTCTCTGCTATGCTCTAATATGCCCCTCTCTACTCTACTCTGCTCTTCTCTACTCTATTCAGCTCTAATCTATTCTGCTCTTCTCTAATCTGCTCAACTCTACTCTGCTCTACTCTGACTACTCTACTCTTCTTTACTCTTCTCTACTCTGCACTTCTCTAATCTGCTCTGCACTTCTCTAATCTGCTCTACTCTAATCTAATCTAATCTGCTCTACTCTAATCTAATCTGCTCTACTCTAATCTAATCTGCTCTACTCTAATCTAATCTGCTCTACTCTAATCTAATCTGCTCTACTCTAATCTAATCTGCTCTACTCTAATCTAATCTGCTCTACTCTAATCTAATCTGCTCTACTCTAATCTAATCTACTCTGCTCTTCTCTACTCTGCTCTTCTCTACTCTGCTCTTCTCTACTCTGCTCTTCTCTACTCTGCTCTTCTCTACTCTGCTCTTCTCTACTCTGCTCTTCTCTACTCTGCTTTTCTCTACTCTGCTCTTCTCTACTCTGCTCTACTCTGCTCTTCTCTGCTCTTCTCTGCTCTTCTCTGCTCTTCTCTGCTCTTCTCTGCTCTTCTCTGCTCTTCTCTGCTCTGCTCTTCTCTACTCTGCTCTTCTCTACTCTGCTCTTCTCTACTCTGCTCTTCTCTACTCTGCTCTTCTCTACTCTGCTCTTCTCTACTCTGCTCTTCTCTACTCTGCTCTTCTCTACTCTTCTCTTCTCTGCTCTTCTCTGCTCTTCTCTACTCTGCTCTTCTCTACTCTGCTCTTCTCTACTCTGCTCTTCTCTACTCTGCTCTTCTCTACTCTGCTCTACTCTGCTCAGCTCTAATCTATTCTGCTCTGCTCTTCTCTAATCTGCTCAGCTCTACTCTGCTCTACTCTGACTACTCTACTCTTCTTTACTCTTCTCTACACTTCTCCAATCTGCTCTACTCTAATCTCCTCTACTCTAATCTGCTCTACTTTACTCTTCTCTGCTCTGCTCTTCTCTACTCTGCTCTTCTCTACTCTGCTCTTCTCTGCTCTGCTCTGCTCTAATCTATTCTGCTCTGCTCTTCTCTAATCTGCTCAGCTCTACTCTTCTTTACTCTACTCTACTTTACTCTTCTCTGCTCTGCTCTATTCTGCTCTGCGCTTCTCTAATCTGCTCAGCTCTACTCTACTCTGACTACTCTACTCTTCTTTATTCCTCTCTACTCTACTCTTCTCTACTCTATTCTACTCTACTCTGCTCTATTATACTCTACACTACTATATATGAATCTCTTACCTTGGTGTCCTTGAGGAGTACGGAGGAGTAAAAACATATGTAGTTGACAGACACAAATAGCTTCCCATGATACAACACCTCCTTCTGCAGGGCACAGGTGAACACTGAAACACACAACCAGGACAGAGGACACAGTCAAATGAGAGACACGTGAGTTTCTCCTTGACACTTCCCTTTATCCCCAGAATACACTGTGATATATTCAGCTGAGGGCACATATTGTGCAAAGTGAGTGCTTAAGTTTAGTTGTTATCAAGCAGCACAAAGCACATAATGTTTAATGAAATATAATATATGTCCCAATGCATTAAGTAATGATTTTGATGACTCCATCATAGCTCTGTAATCGAGACATAAATCCACATGCAGCCCAGACAGTTTCAGGACCACGATGATGATGAATCCATAAATAAGTTCCAGACTCACCATGTACTGAGATCTACTCACCGTGAGTTAGTTTCTCCTCTGTAGGAATGTCTCGGAAGAGTTTGTGGAAGGTTTTGTTGTATTTCACAAAACTCTACAAGAGAGAGAGAACAGGATCTAACTCTCTGTTAATCAATCAACCAATTCATGAATCAATCAACCAATTCATGAATCAACCAATTCATGAATCAATCAACCAATTCATGAATCAATCAACCAATTCATGAATCAATCAACCAATTAATTAATCAATCAGCCAATTCATTAATCAATCAGCCAATTCATTAATCAATCAAGCATTCAATCAGGAGACATTTCCAAGCCATAATCAAACCCCAAGCACATAGCGGAGAAGGAGTGCTAGGACCTCAAATCAAATAAAAGTTTATTGGTCGCGTATCGAGATTTGCAGATGTTATCGCAGGTGCAGCGAAATGCTTGTTGTTGGCTAGGAGCTAGAAACAGGGCAACTGTCTGTCAGCACCATCTTGTCTGAAGGCCTCCTTCAGGTCCTTGTCCTGTATATTTCAGGTGGGCTTACATTTTTGGCAACGGCGCCATCAGGCCGGTGGAAGCTCTCCTCCTCTATGGTCTCTGACCTATGGATAGGGAGTGATTGAGATCGGATCAATGGACTTACATAGGCTTTGGTACTTTCCCCCAGTCCGTGGCCTATTCTAGTCATGAAACTTGTTTTCAGAAGTAATCTTTGACCTGAGAGAGTTGCTCCTGTTCAGGCTGTGTCCCAGCTCCTGGATCTCCAGCTGGGCCTCCTCTAGACTCTTCCACTTCTCTTTGCTCTTCTTACTGCGGCTGCCTCTCCTAAGGCCCAGACTACCTCCTCCACCACCATTCTCCAGGGACCTGGAGGAACAGGGCACTAAACCGTCACGGTGTTGCCCCGTGTCTGTAAACACGCTCTGTTTAGAGGTCATATTTACATATTTACCTATATGTCATATTTATTTTGTAATAAACCTTATTGTGGTTTGCAGAATTTCCCATAGTGGGACAATAAAGTTGTGGGTTGAATTTGTGGATTCAAACTCAACTGATTCACCTACCCATGGGCATAGTTTTTTTTGTCTGCTGGTGAAAACTGCTGTTATATTAATGAAAACATTAAAAAAATGTGCACCAAGAATCCAAACTATACCCATAGCTATGCACCTGATTGTTATCATTTTGATTCTCATCATTTCAAGTCAATTCTGACTTTCCAGGAAGCAACCTACACAAACATGTTATAAGTTATTAGAGATGTGAGATATCTTGTTATTTACATTCTCAGCAGCTCTGGCTAACTTGATACCATCAGACAACCATAAGGAAGAATGGTTGCCAGAGCAGTTCTAGCTAGTATTCATTATGATAGTCAACTACACCTTAGTGGCACTCAAATATCTTTTTCACCTCATTTAACACCTCAATTATTTAACAAAAAGGACATCTCAATAGGTGGTCCAGGTCAGTCATGACATAGCAAAGTGGGGGGTGGGCTTTTCCTCTTTTGTTCTCTATAGTTCCTCAGGCAAGGGGGAGGCTGATGATGTCACAACTTCCCATCAGACCAACTCCTTGAATGCCCTTCTCCTTGCAGTTGTGTGTAAAAATCACTTTTGTTCAAAACATGTTGTTTTTATACCCTATAGTGTGTGTACTTTACTGTATTTTTACTGTATTTATACTTGGGATATCACTTTTTAACTGGAAAAGTAAAAAAAAATCGCTCAAGTATGTCTTTAAGCGTTAAAAAGAAGTGGCATCCAGGTCAAAGGAAGATTTGCTATCATTTGCAATTCAAATGATCAGAACATTTCACATGCAAAGTAGGTGTCACAGACTGAGTGTACAAAACATTAAGAACACCTTCCTAATATTGAGTTGGATTTAACAAGTCACATCAATAAGGCTGCATCACATCCGGCTGTAATTGGGAGTCCCATAGGGCGGCACACAACTGGCCCAGCGTTGTCCGGGTTTGGCCGGGGTAGGCCGTCATTGTAAATAAACTGACCTGCCTAGTTAAATAAAGGTTCAATCAAAATACAATCAAATAAATAAGGGATCATAGGTGGTCAGTCTATGTCATGGGAAGAGCAGAGTTTTGTACACTGTGTGCATTATGTTTAAGCGCCTGAGGATGGAAGAAAGCAAACCATGGACATTAAATATGCATGTCCAGATGTGGGATCTTAATTTGAGCCAGTTTCCTACATCAGGAAAATAATCCTGTAGCAACAGGAAAAGTGAATTATTATTTGGACAATGGACATTTTTGTAGCGGTTGATACATTTTTCGTAAGGGAAAATCAAGTAGGACATTTCAAAGTTTAGATTAAAGACTTTAGAAGCCTTTATAAACCTCAAATACACTACAAGTTTTACATTTCATCCTTTTCAGGAAAGTTCTCATGCGACAGGGTGCTCAAATTAAGATCCTACATATCACAGGAAGTTGTGGCACCTGAATTGGGGAGAACTGGCTCATTCTTATGACCGGAGCGGAATCGGTGGAATGGTAACAAATACATCAAACACATGGTTTCCAGATATTTGATGCCATTCCGTGAAGTCTGTTCCAGCCTCCCGTGCAACATATATATCTTTGTTTATTCTATTCCAGGATAACATTTTCATTATTGTTCCTCTCCTTACGGACAATGTAGGCCTAACTGTAACAAAAGCTGTTACATTTACAGTTCAAAAAGTCTAACTTTAATGTGAAAACCCAAATAAAATGCACAGAAACATCACATCATTGAAAAGTCGTCAAATCAATCTTTATGCACCAAAGCTTTGAGCATCTAGATATCTGCTAAAGAAAGCAGATTCACCTGCTCCCGATTAGACCAACCTGTTACTTCTGGGGCTGGACGAGGGTCCTGAGGGCTATGGCTGCAATGCATTTTGGGGAATGAAAACAAACAAGTTCCCTTCCTTCCTTCTCCTCCGTTCAGACTAAACCATTAGTGAAATGGCAATAAATACAGCTGGAATGGCCTGTGTGTGTGTTCTCATCTAGGTGGTATGCACTACTGTAAGTTTGAGGAATGTACAGTTTGAGGAATGTTTGAGGAATGTCTCAATAGAAAATCCAAGATTCGGTTAAGGGACATTCAGACTTCCTAAACAGAAACAGCGGTGATGGTCTCTACAGCTGGAGTTTAACTCAACCTGCCTAGAACTGTACAGAAACACCATATGTATAGCAATGCATAATAATAAAATACTTATTTTAAAAAGTTGGTTGATACTCACACTGAGCTGTCGAGGGAGAACCTCCGGCGCTCCATGTTCATGGTCTGGAGTGGTTAAACGTCTCTCCCACTCCCACTGAGCTCCTCTCTACTCCACACTGTATTTGCACTGACTATGTAAATCGACTCTCACACGTAGGAACTCTGTGCTCCACTGTGCTGCAGTATACACCCAGCCTGTCTTTCTACTCTCCTACCTGGCTTTAGCCCACAGAGAGGCAGCTGATAGATGGCTAGAGGGAGAGACAGCTTTCTCCTGTTACCAGCCAGCCTATTCTCTTCAAGCGTATTGCTGGTTTCACCTATCATCTTCTGGGGGGCGGGAATACCGTTTAAGTTTACCCAATCAGCTTCGGACTCCGGAGCCTCCTGTCAGTGCCACCTGTGACACACCTCTACTGCTCATGGTAACTGTTACTGCAGGTGTTGTGTACAATCCTACTCCCATCCACAAATTAGCGCACATGTAATGTATGAATCAAAACACATTTGCAAACACACTTCACACATGTACTGTACACACGCATACACACGTCACGCACCTACGCACGCACGCACACACTCTGAAAGTGTCGACAGAGTTCACCCGGCTTGTTTTTGCTGTATCATGATCACGAATGCTCAGGTGACAGTCACAGTCTGGTTCTCTCAGACCTGTTCAGACCTGTTTGCAAAAGCTTCCTGCAGAAGATACGCATCGCAGCACTGTCAACGATAACATTGTCTCAGCCTGACCAGTACAGCTAAATGACCACGCAGATTCTGAGATATGGTGGGTGTAGTACAGCATTATTGTTCGATGTTTGAAATATGTGTAAAAAAGTTATTCCTAAAAAACCTTTATCATCATGGCATGATTGACTTTGAGGAAATTCAGTCCAAACTGTATCTGTCTGGCCATGACAATGACTCATCCTCCTCTGTTGGCGCTCCAGTGTGGGTTACCCTGTACATGGTGAACTCTTCCTCCCAGCAGAGCAGGGCAAACCTGGGGCAGACACCGTGAGAATCACACAGCGTTCTCCTAACTAGTGTCTTCCTCCACAATTCACGTGTGAGAGTGTGTGTACACTAATTCCTTTACAGGACATTTATGTTTCGCTAATATAGACTGACACAGGACAAAATCCTAGGTACCTTGAAGGTAAAGGGACAGTTAATGCATTTCATACAGTCCATATATATATATATATATATATATATATATATATATATATATATATATATATATATATATAATCGTTGGCGAGCAAGGAGCCCTACAAACCTGACTCAGTTACACCAGCTCTGTCAGGAGGAATGGGCCAAAACTCACCCAATTTATTGTGGGAAGCTTGTGCAAGGCTACCCAAAATGTTTGACCCAAGTTAAACAATTTAAAGGCAATGCTACCAAATACTAATTGAGTGTATGTAAACTTCTGACCCACTGGGAATGTGATGAAAGAAATAAAAGCTGAAATAAATCATTATCTCTACTATTATTCTGACATTTCACATTCTTAAAATAAAGAGGTGATCCTAACTGACCTAAGACAGGGAATGTTTACTAGGATTAAATGTCAGTAATTGTGAAAACTGAGTTTAAATGTATTTGGCTAAGGTGTATGTAAACGTCTTACTTCAACTGTATGTACAGTATATATATATATATATATATATATATATATATTAGCAATTCGCATATAGGCTATTCCTCCCCATACTGTATAAACAAAGCATTCACTACCGCCCTCTCACAAATCTACACAAGCCTTCTGGGTCATTCTGCTGAATGAGTGCCTTTTGCATCCCTTTGATAAGTTGACAGAAAATGTGCACCAATAATGCATTTCAAAAGCCTGTTATAAGTCCCCTTTATTATAGAACCACATGGAAAATATTACATCCATGAGTCATGACTGCAGTAAAATTCCAATTGACCGTTGAGTCATGGTAATCTCCTCATATCCATATATCTGTACATGCGTTGGTAGTAACCAACTTGCTAAAGGCCTGGTACTCAGGGCTCTATTGTCCCTGTACTACTCAGACAAATCACATCAAACACTTATCATCAAAACAGTATGTGTTTTTAAAACGCACCTCACTGTGATTGATCAATGTGAAGAAAGAAGTTCAACAACAGGTTGAAACTGAGTGTAAAACATGATCGTTGTGGCTGCTGTTTCAAAGCCTAACACAACGAAATGGACAGCGCTTTCTAAGTTAATGATTAATTCGAAACAAACATCCATATGCATATTAGAGTTGATGCATATGCATAGGCTTATGAGCCCAAACCCCGAAAAAAACTGAATTAAAATAATGATTTTGCCCTTATACAATACATAGCCTACTGCATATATATGCATGGCAGAAAAAAATAAAAATAACAGATTTAAGATGTCTTGGTACATAATTGGTCTTGCCCAGGTATTCCCAAACTTCGGTACACACAATGCCGCCGGGGTTGTGCCAAATAAAAATCTTATATATATTTAAAAAATAATAATAATAATTCTTCACATTTTCAAACAGTCCATTTATATTTTCCAACGGGGCTATACATTTGGGTGAGGCTTTTTTCTCACCTGAGTAGCCTCGTTTCACTGGCAAAAATAAAATTAAACCATCTAGTGTTTAGCGAAATAAAAACACAATGTCAAATACAGGTAACCTAGTCAAATAATTAACATCCAATCACATTAACCGTTACTCTCTCGTGGATGAAACCTTCACTCTTGCGCAGACATTTAGAAACAAAACATGCCAATTTGAAAAATAACCCACAGGAGTTTTTTGAGTGAGAATTAAGATGACTTTCGAGTAGTAAAACAAGTATAAAAGCAACAGATACCATTAATAAGAAGGAGCTAGAAGCATCTTATATGGTGAGTTACCGAGTGGCTAGGACAGGCAAGCCCCATACTATTGTGGAGAACTTAATTCTTCCTGATGCCACGGATATGGCTGGGACAATGTTGGGGGAAAAGGCCCCAAAAACTATACAGACAATGCCTTCATCAAACAACACTGTTTCACGTCGCATCAGTGACATGGCAGGAGATGTTTTGAAACAATTACTGCTTCGCATACAAGCCAGTGAATTATATGCGTTACAGCTGGATGAGTCAACAGACGTGGCGGGCCTGGCACAGCTCCTGGTATATGTCCGTTACGCTTATAGGTGGTCAATTAAGAAGGACATCCTCTTCTGCAAACCACTGGAAAAAGGACAACACGAGAGGATATTTTTTAAAGTACTGGACTGCTTTGTGACATCAAATGGACGTTGGTGGTCAAGATGTGTTAGTATTTGAACTGATAACTCAAAAGCCATGACAGGGAGACATGGTGGAGTGGTAACATGCGTGCAAGCAGTTGCTCCTGAAGCCACTTGGGTACCCTGCTGCATCCACCGAGAGGCTCTTGCTGCCAAGGGAATGCCTGACAGCTTGAAAGACGTTTTGGACACTACAGTGAAAATGAAAAACTTTGTTAAAGCAAGACCCCTGAACTTTTGTGTATTTTCTGCATTATGCAATAATATGGGCGGCGACA
The DNA here is from genome assembly GCF_029448725.1 of Salvelinus fontinalis. NCBI lineage: Eukaryota > Metazoa > Chordata > Actinopteri > Salmoniformes > Salmonidae > Salvelinus > Salvelinus fontinalis. The sequence goes on along the minus strand of NC_074681.1, from coordinate 20,490,839 downwards.
ATGTAACGTTTTTACAACATACAGAGGTGCAAAGTATTTAACATGTTTTTTTAAAATTGAGAGATGAGCTTAAAGTTTCCTTTACTGACCGTAATTTTCACTTGTCTAACCGCTTGCTTGATGATGAGTTTCTCAAACGACTGGCCTATCTGGGTGATGTTTTTTTTCGCCTGAATGATCTGAATCTAGGATTACAGGGACTCTCCACAACTATATCCAATGTGCAGGACAACATTAACTTCTCTAGGGTAGGGGCCAGCATTTTCACGTTTGGATGAAAAGCATACCCAAATTCAACTGCCAGCTACTCATCCCCAGAGGATAAGATATGCATATTGTTAGTAGATTTGGATAGAAAACACTCTGAAGTTTCTAAAACTGTTTTAATCATGTCTGTGAGTATAACAGAACTTATTTAGCAGGCGAACGCCCGAGGACAAACTATTCAGATTTTTTTATTTTTGAGGCCACTCTCTTTTCAATGAGATTTCATTGGGAAACCAGATTTCTAAGCGGCCTGCTTGCAGTTCCTACGGCTTCCACTGGATGTCAACAGTCCTGAGAAATTGGTTGAGGTTATTCCTTTGTGTAATGAAGAAGTACGGCCATCTTGGAGTCACTCGACGTGTCCTGTTTGTTAGGCGCGAGACCAGAAAGGATGTTACAGTTGGTTTTAATCCTGTATTGAACACAGATCATCCCGTCTTCAATTTTATCGACTATTAACGTTAAAAAAATACCTAAAGTTGTATTACAAAAGTAGTTTGACATTTTTTGGCAAAGTTTACAGGTAACCTTTGAGATATTTTGTTGTCACGTTTGAGCAAGTTGGAACCTGTGTTTTTCTGGATAAAACGGGCGCCAAATAAATTGACATTTTGGATATATATCGACGGAATTAATCGAACAAAAGGACCATTTGTGATGTTTATGGGACATATTGGAGTGCCAACAACAGAAGCTCGTCAAAGGTAAGGCATGAATTATATTTTTATTTCTGCGTTTTGTGTCGTGCCTGCAGGTTTGAAATATGCGTATCTCTCTTTGTTTACAAGGGTGCTATCCTCAGATAATAGCATCGTATGCTTTCGCCGAAAAGCCTATTTGAATTCTGACATGTTGGCTGGATTCACACCCAGTGTAGCTTTAATTTGGTATCTTTCATGTGTGATTTAATGAAAGTTTGATTTTATAGTAATTCATTTTAATTTGGCGCTTTGCATTTTCTCAGGCTTTTTGCCAAGTGAGACAGTAGCGTCCCGTCTAAACTCAGATTTTTTTATATAAATATGAACTTTACCGAACAAAACATACATGTATTGTGTAGCATGAAGTCCTATGAGTTTCATCTGATGAAGATCATCAAAGGTTAGTGATTCATTTTATCTCTATTTCTGCTTTTTGTTACTGCTCCCTTTGTCTGGAAAAATGGCTCTCTTTTTTCTGTGACTTGGCTCATACCTAACATAATCGTTTGGTGTGCTTTCGTCGTAAAACCTTTTTGGATTTACAACTGTATCTTTAAAATGGTGTAAAATACTTGTATGTTTGAGGAATTTAAATTATGGGATTTCTGTTGTTTTTAATTTGGCGCCCTGCAGTTTCACTGGCTGTTGACGAGGGGGGACACTACCGTCCCACATACCCTAGAGAAGTTAAGGCTGGGATTAAGAAGTTGGAGCTCTTCTCTGTCTGCATTAACAAGGACAATACACAGGTCTTTCCATCATTGTAGGATTTTTTGTGTGCAAATGAACTCAAGCTTACAGACATGTCAAATGTGATACAGCGAAGCACCTGAGTGAGCTGGGTGCGCAATTACGCAGGTACTTCCCCGAAATGGACGACACAAACAACTGGATTCGTTATCCGTAGAATCTGGATTCGTTATATATTTCAGGCCCTGCCTCCAGTCCACTTACCGATATCTGAACAAGAGAGCCTCATCAAAATTACAACAAGCTGTTCTGTGAAAATTGAATTTAATCAGAAGCCGCTGCCAGATTTCTGGATTTGGCTGCGCTCAGAGTATCCCGTCTTGGCAAATCGTGGGGTTAATACACTGATGCCCTTTGCAACCACGCACCTATGTGAGAGTGGATTCTCGGCCCTCACTAGCATGAAAACTAAATACAGGCACAGACTGTGTGTGGAAAATGATTTAAGACTGAGACTCTCTCCAATACAACCCAACATTGCAGAGTTATGTGCATCCTTTCAAGAACACCGTTCTCATTAACCTGTGGTGAGTTATTCACAATTTTTGATGAACAAATAAGGTTTTATATGTAAGATGGCTAAATAAAGAGCAAAATTATTGATTATTATTAGATTATTATTTGTGCTCTGGTCCTATAAGAGCTCTTTGTCACTTCCCATGAGCCGGGTTGTGACAAAAACTCACACTCATTCTTATGTTTAATAAATGTATTGTATGTGTGTGGCAGACATACAATGATAGCAAAAAACAATGTTTGAGAGAGCGCTGACCCTGGTGCTAGAAGGGGTATAGCTGGAGGTTGAATGTTTGAAGGGGTACAGCTGGAGGTTGAATGTTTGAAGGGGTGCAGCTGGAGGTTGAATGTCTGAAGGGGTACGTAGCTGGACGTTGAATGTTTGAAGGGGTACGTAGCTGGACGTTGAATGTTTGAAGGGGTACGCAGCTGGAGGTGGAATGTTTGAAGGGGTACGCAGCTGGAGGTTGAATGTTTGAAGGGGTACAGCTGGAGGTTGAATGTTTGAAGGGGTACGTAGCTGGAGGTTGAATGTTTGAACCGGTACGCAGCTGGAGGTGGAATGTTTGAAGGGGTACGCAGCTGGAGGTTGAATGTTTGAACCGGTACGCAGCTGGAGGTGGAATGTTTGAAGGGGTACGTAGCTGGAGGTTGAATGTTTGAAGGGGTACGCAGCTGGAGGTTGAATGTCTGAAGGGGTACGTAGCTGGAGGTTGAATGTTTGAAGGGGTACGGGACTATAAAACGTTTGGGAACCACTGGTGTAGCCTATACTCCGAAATTAAACACATTCTGGTAATGTCCTTTGAGTGTGGGCTGTTTTATTATGCATACTGGATGGACTGGTTACCTTCTGCTTCTCTCCAAACATTCTATTAATGAGTCTGGAAGAGAACGTATAGGCCTAGGCGATGCTGTTGGCTCATTGATTGTGCATGGTGGCTAAGCCTACAAATACAGTGAATTTGAATTTGAATAGCCTAGTAATATATATTTATATTGTCACATTACCTTTAGATCCAGAATATTTCACCAGCGTGCGTTTTCATCTCCTCTCTGTCCTTCGTTCCTTTCTCCAGCAGGCAGAGAGAGGGGCAGTCGTTGTGAAAACAGGTTACTATCGATGAACATATTTCACTTGGCTTCCCAAATGAAGCACTTGGTAAATGTAGGAACAGGGTTGGAGAGCCCATGGCATACAGAGTTTGGGTGGAATATCACATGTTGCGCAGCTAGAGGCTGCATGCTCCTCAAACAGTAGTTGATGTGTGGAGTGAAATAACCGGAGGAGCCTGAAAAACAAACCAACGGGAAAGCTGCCTCCTTGTGCATATGGATGCCATCTTTATTCTCCTGCTCCTGTTCCTTCCCATTTGATAATGGGCCATTCTATATCGAAACTACTTTTCCATATTAGTAAAGACAAGATTAAATAGAGAATAGTCTGATGTGAAAATATCATAATTTGATGAAAGTCCTTTCCCACCTGTACAAAAGGAACATCTATGTGAGAATGCTGTTCATTGACTACAGCTCAGCGTTCAATGCCATAGTGCCCACAAAGCTTATCACTAAGATAAGGACCCTGGGACTAAACACCTCCCTCTGCAACTGGATCCTGGACTACCTGATGGGCCGCCCCCAGGTGTTAAGGTTAGGCAACAACACATTTGCCACGGTGATCATCAACACCGGGCCCCTCAGGGGTGCGTGCTTAGTCCACACCTGTGCTCCCTGTTCACACACGACTGTGTGGCCAAGTACGACTCCAACAACACCATTAAGTTAGCTGACGACACAACAGTGGTAGGCCTGATTACCGACAATGATGAGCAAGCCTATAGGGAGGAGGTCAGAGACCTGGCAGTGTGGTGCCAGGACAACAACCTCTCCCTGAATATGAGCAAGACAAAGGAGCTGATTGTGGATTACAGGAAAGGAGGGATGAACAGGCCCCATAAACATTGACTGGGCTGCAGTGGAGCGGGTCGAGAGTTAAGTTCCTTGGTGTCCACATCAAACCAAGAGAGTCGCGAAGAGGGCACAACAACACATTTTCCCCCTCAGGAGACTGAAAAGGCTTGGCATGGGGCCCCAGATCCTCAAAAAGTTATACAGAGAGCATCCTGACCAGTTGCATCACAGCTTGGTATTGCAACTGCTCGGAATCCGACCGTAAGGTGCTACAGAGGGTAGTGTGCATTGCCCATTTCTTCACTGGAACCAAGCTTCCTGCCATCCGGGACCTACAGTTGAAGTCGGAAGCTTACATACACCGTAGCCAAATACATTTAAACTCAGCTTTTCACAATTCCTGACAATCCTAGTATAAATTCCCTGTCTTAGGTCAGTTAGTATCACCACTTTATTTTAAGAATGTGAAATGTCAGAATAATAGTAGAGAGAATGATTTATTTCAGCTTTTATTTCCTTCATCACATTCCCAGTGGGTCAGAAGTTTACATAAACTAATTGAGTGTTTGGTAGCATTGCCTTTAAATTGTTTATCTTGGGTCAAATGTTTCGGGTAGCCTTGCACAAGCTTCCCACAATAAGTTGGGTGAATTTTGGCCCATTCCTCCTGACAGAGCTGGTGTAACTGAGTCAGGTTTGTAGGCCTCGTTCCTCGCACACACTTTTTCAGTTCTGCCCACAAATTTTCTATGGGATTGAGGTCAGGGCATTGTGATGGCCACTCCAATACCTTGACTTTGTTGTCCTTAAGCCATTTTGCCACAACTTTGGAAAGATGCTTGGGGTCATTGTCCATTTGGAAGACCCATTTGTGACCAAGCTTTAACTTCCTGACTGATGTCTTATGATGTTGCTTCAATATATCCACATACCCATTGGAATTGTTATACAGTGAATTATAAGTGAAATAATCTGTCTGTAAAGAATTGTTGGAAAAATTACTGTGTCATGCACAAAGTAGATGTCCTAACCGACTTGCCAAAACTATAGTTTGTTTTTAATTGTCAAAGACTCCAGTTACCCAAGCCATAGACTGTTCTCTCTGCTACCGCTCGGAAAGAGGTACCGGAGTGCCAAGTCTAGGTCCAAAAGGCTCCTTAACAGCTTCTACCCCTATGTTATAAAACTGCTGAACAATTAATCCAATGGCCACCCGGACTATTTACATTAAATGGAATAAGGTTGCAATGTATCAAAACGTGGAACAAGTCATTCCATTGTTTTTCCTTATTTTTACAATTTTCTACATTGTAGAATAATAGTGAAGACATCAAAACTATGAAATAACACATATTTGGTATTAGGTAGGAACCAAAGAAGGGTTAAACAAATCAAAAGATTTTTTATATTTCAGATTCTTCAAAGTAGCCACCCTTTGCCTTGATGATAGCTTTGCACACTCTTGGCATTCTCTCAACCAGCTTCATGAGGTAGTCACCTGGAATGCATTTAAATTAACAGGTGTGCCTTGTTAAAAGTTAATTTGTGGAATTTCTTTCCTTCTTAATGCATTTGTGCCAATCAGTTGTTGTAACAAGGCAATGTAGGTGTTGTATACAGAAGATAGCCCTATTTGGTAAAAGACCAAGTCCATATTATGGCAAGAATAATTCCAATAAGCAAAGAGAAACGACAGTCCATCATTACTATAAGACATGAAGGTCAGTCAATCCAGAAAATCCACTTTTGAAGTTTCTTCAAGTGCAGTCGCAAAAACCATCAAGCACTATGATGAAACTATCTCTCATGAGGACCGCCACAGGAAAGGAAGACCCAGAGTTACCTCTGCTGCAGAGGATAAGTTCAATAGAGTTACCAGTCTCAGAAATTGCAGCCCAAATAAATGCTTCAGAGTTCAAGTAACAGACACATTTCATCATCAAATGTTCAGAGGAGATTGCGTGAATCAGGCCATGGTCGAATTGCTGCGAAGAAACCACTACAAAAGGACACCAATAATAAGAAGAGACTTGTTTGGGCCAAGAAACACGAGCAATGGAAATTAGACTGGTGGAAATCTGTCCTTTGGTCTGATGAGTATAAATTTGAGATTTTTGGTTCCAACCGCCGTGTCTTAGTGAAATGCAGAGTAGGTGAACGGAAGATCTCTGCATGTGTGGTTCCCTGGAGGAGGAGGAGGAGGAGGAGGAGGAGGAGGAGGAGTAGGAGGTGTGATGCTGTAGGGGTGCTTTGCTGCTGACACTGTCAGTGATTTAATTAGAATTCAAGGCACACTTAACCAGCATGGCTACCACAGCATTCTGCAGTGATACTCCATCCCATCTGGTTTGAGCTTAGTGGGACTATCATTTGTTTTTCAACAGGACAATGACCCAACACACCTCCAGTCTTTGTAACGGCTATTTGACCAAGGAGAGTGATGGAGTGCTGCATCAGATGACCTATCCTCCACAATCACCCGACCACAACCCAATTGAGATGGTTTGGGATGAGTTGGACCGCAGAGTGAAGGAAAAGCAGCCAACAAGTGCTCAACATATGTGTGAACTCCTTCAAGACTGTTGAAAAAGCATTCCATTTGAAGCTGGTTGAGAGAATGCCAAGAGTGTGCAAAGCTGTTATTAAGGCAAAGGGTGGCTGTTTTGATTTGTTTAACACTTTTTTGCTTACTACAAAATTCCATATATGTTATTTCATAGTTGTGATGTCTTCACTATTATTCTACAGTGTAGAAAATAGTAAAAATAAAGAAAAACCCTTGAATGAGTAGGTGTGTACAAACTTTTGACTGGTACTGTATATATATATACATATCCTAGACTCCGACATTGCTCCTACTAATATTCTATATTTCATTCTTTTACTTTTTAAATTTGTTTGTATTGTTGTTTATTTTTTAGATATTACTGCACTGTTGGAGCTAGGAACACAAGCATTTCACTACACCTGCATTTATGCACTCTAAATATGTGTATGCGACCAATACAATTGTATTTGATTTAAAGAAAATCATTTGGGCTGTCCTCATACAACCAGAATGTGTCAGTATAGCATCTGTGTGACTGTGAATGCATTTATGGATGGAGTAAGGAGCTATGTTCCAGCAAGAAAGGTAGTTCGGACTCCATCTAGTGGAAAAATATGAATGATACACTTCACAGCTCACACCTTCCAACTCCTTGAGATGAATCTCATGATGAAGGCTTTCTCCTTGCTCGTCTCTCCCTTGTTTTCAGTCCTATTGTTTTACAGTGCATGATTCTCAGCCAGCTGTCAGACACTCACATACAAGGACAGAGGAACTAAATGACTCATTATGTGGTATATTCAATCATCCTGCTTTTAATACAAAGTCAACATTCAATATTATCTACATCCAGGGATTAAAGGAAATAACAGGTACCAGGTTAAAGGTGATGACGTGATGATGACACATGTTTACTCTGTGCGTCTTTTATGTCAGGTATATTTATACTGAACAAAAATAATGCAACATTTACCAATTTCAAAGATTTGACTGCCTGCCCATACAATAACCCCACGGCCACCATGGGGCACTCTGTTCACAACAAACCGCTCGCCCACACAACGCCATACACATGGTCTGCGGTGGTGATGCCGGTTGGATGTACTGCCAAATTCTCTAAAACAACATTGGAGGCAGCTTATGGGAGATAAATTAACATTCAATTCTCTGGCAACAGCTCTGGTGGACATTCCTGCAGTCACATGCCAATTGCACACTCCCTTAAAATTTGAGACATCTGTGGCATTGTGTTGTGGCAAAACTGCACACTTAAGAGTGGCTTTTTATTCTCTCCGGCACAAGGTGCACCTGTGTAATGATCATGCTGTTTATTCAGCTTCTTGATATGCCACACCTGTCAGGTGGATGGATTATCTTGGCAAAGGAAAAATGCTCACTAACAGGGATGTAAACACATTTTAGAGAATGTTTTTTGAGTATGGAACATTTCTGGTATCTTTTTATTTCAGCTCATGAAACATGGGACCAACACTTTATATGTTGCGTTTATATTTTTGTTCAGTGTATATATTATGTAGTCATCGTTTTAAGGTTAATTTTAAGTCACACCAGATAGACTTTTGGACCACACTTAAATTTCATATCAAGATAATTACTCTGTTAATTAAAGTAATGAGGGTCTGTCCGTCAGTCTCTTTGTGTGGCCTTTCCCTTTGTGTCAAAATGCCATTATACTCTCCATCTATCTGTAGTAGCGAACTGAAACGCCACGGTTCACTGAATACAGTGCAACATAGACTTTCACCGACTACTGTACTTTGCTCGACATTTAAACTCTCTACGCCCTGACACCCTAAACCCCTATTGGCAATTGAATCGTACCACTGGTGCTATGATAGGGGCTGTAAACTGAAACTAGGTCTGAGTCTAAGTATCTGTCTATGAGGACAGCAGTATCAAATAGCATTCTACGCAGGTTCTGTATACGATATACTAAAGCAAATAAGAAAGCACTTAAAAATGACCATTAAAAAACTATGACGATATCATACAGAAAAATTTGCTTGCCAAGTAAACAACATCTCATTGGTTATATTGAGTTATTTTCCCCAAATAAACAGCAATTAAACAAATCAAAAATTAGTAAAAACAAAGAGCCATAACAGTAACAAAATAGAACGACACATATTTCAAAAATCATATCAAAAAGTCAACAATAAGGCTCTTTTTTGATGATAATAATTATGCCCCACTTGTTTCAACTCTATATGTCAGTCAGGCCTATATACTGTGTTATGAAGAACTTTTATAAACTGGGTAGTTCGATCCCTGAATGCTGATTGGTTGACAGCCGTGGTATATCAGACCGTATACCACGGGTATGACAAAACATGTATTTTTACTGCTCTAATTAAGTTGGTAACCAGTTTATAATAGCAATAAGGCACCTCAGGGGTTTGTGGTACATGGTCAATATACCACAGCTTTGGGCTGTATCCAGGCACTCCACATTGCGTCTTTCCTAAGAACAGCCCTTAGCTATGGTATATTGGCCATATACCACAACCCCTCGGGCCTTATTGCTTAACTCTACGTCAGTTAGGCCTACTGTATGTACTGCATTATAAAGAACTCTCTATACGTTACACAGTATATACAGTCTAAGTTCATACCGTGCTGTTCAATCACAACGTATCTGGGGCAGCAGATTATAGAATGTCAAATCAATAAGAGGAGAGGATGATATCTAAAGGGATTGTGGGGGATGCTGGACTAAAGGTTGTGTCCTTTAGTTTTTCTGTACAGTAGAACTACAAGCAGAGACAGAGCGGAGAGAAGATGTGAAGAGTTCTGTCTTACTGTGGGCAAGAGAAGAGTTCTACTCTCAACCCATGAGGACTTGGGTTTATCAAACAAAGTTCAACCAACTCAACGTTAACACACAAACTCATTACTGTGTATGTAGCCCAAGCAGGATTTGAACCCACGCTCTTTGTGTTGTCAGAACCATACTCCAACACACTGAGCCATCAGGACCATTCCAATGCAGAGTGGCAGAATTCATGTAGGTGTAAGCTACATTATGACGCTCACTGCTTAGCTCAGATACATTGGATGTAACGTAAGCATCTGAAAACCAACATGGTGAAACATAAGGCAAAGACACTGAACCACAATGAATAGGATCATTACAAAATGTTCTGCAGAATGTGGAAAATGTTCCCCCCCAAAAACACTCCAGTCAATTAAGGAAATTAACTCAAATTCTGTTCATTCATTGAAATGGTCCTCCAAGAAAAATATAGCCAATTTTCAATTCATACACGTAATTTCAGTGCATCTCCCGAAATGACTGGCTGGGATTGAAAGGCTGGGATTGAAATGGAATTGCCTAAACTGTGTTTAACCTTTAATGGCATTACTCTATATAGTAAGATGTCAGCACATAACAAGCTAAGCATGGATGACTGAACATTGACTGGTAATAATATTGATCCACGCTTGGAGTAGGGTGAAGTTGCCCCCGGACAATGATCTTAGGTCAGTTTTGTTTTTCCACCCATATGGTTTAGATTACGATTTCAGGATGGTAAACTGATCCTAGATCTGTGCCTACAGGCAACCTCAACCTGGAGCTCATGGATCATTATGTATGCTGGATGTAGACGGGTACCATTCCTCCTTCTCATTAGAGGTCAAAGTTCATTTCCCATCTGCCCCGGTACAGCGTGGTTTCTCTTGGCACTGTGGGTGGGAGAGTCTGGTGTCCAATCACAGACATGCAGCTCAAACCGTCCTTCTAGTTCTATAGATCTAAAACCGTGCTGTGGACCAGGACTAGCTGTGGCAGCAACAGACACCACGAATGCAGAGCGACAGACATGTGGAAATGTTCACCCCTCGTACACTAAACCCACAGACACGTGGAAGTGTTCACCCTTCGTACACTAAACCCACAGATAGAAGGATAAGATAGAAAACCCATTTAAGGTGCAGCAGATATCCAGGCTTTTTGTTGTCCTTTTATACATCACTGGTTTCGTTTTTGAAATAGCTGACCACAACACACAGGTTTTATAAGTCCTCCACATTTTGAACACTGAGGTAAGAAGAATATGCAGGATTACACATGTAATAGTCTGTCTCTGACTCCCAACACACCCTTTGCAGGTCTTTCCTGAGAGTACAGGTTTTAATTGACGTTTTCTAGTTGTTATTGTTGTTTTGTATGTTGTTGTTGTTATTCTGTATTTTATTGTTGTTTTGTTTGTTGTTGTTATTTTGTATGTTGTTGTTGTTGTTTTGTTTGTTGTTGTTATTTTGTATGTTGTTGTTGTTGTTTTGTATGTTGTTGTTATTTTGTATGTTGTTGTTATTTTGTATGTTGTTGTTGTTGTTTTGTATGTTGTTGTTATTTTGTATGTTGTTGTTGTTGTTTTGTATGTTGTTGTTATTTTGTATGTTGCTGTTGTTGTTCTTGTATAATTACTCCTTGTTAGTAGCGTCGCCCCTCCAGTGGGATATAAGGTTCATTGTTTTGTCGTTTTCCAGTCTGTGCCTCTCTTTCGTTGTTCCTCGTCTCTGTGTGGACCTCTATCTGAACAGAAGGATGGAGGGATGACAGTTCCTCTCCTCTCTTAGGTTGCATAGTGGTCAAAACTCCCCAGGTACTCCAGGGCAGCCTGGTAGGAGAACTGGTACTCATCCTGAACCAGGGAAATAGACAGAACAGAGCAACAGCCTACCATTACCGTGGCTTCCAGACACAGAGAAATCAGATGTACTTGTCTGATATCCATGGTTTTCAACAGTGAGACTGAAGCCTACCTCCGTCTGCACCATGGCAGGGCGTTGTGTCTGTGAAGCCTACCTCCGTCTGTACCATGGCAGGGCGTTGTGTCTGTGAAGCCTACCTCCGTCTGCACCATGGCAGGGCGTTGTGTCTGTGAAGCCTACCTCCGTCTGCACCATGGCAGGGCGTTGTGTCCGTGAAGCCTACCTCCGTCTGCACCATGGCAGGGCGCTGTGTCTGTGAAGCCTACCTCCGTCTGTACCATGGCAGGGCGTTGTGTCTGTGAAGCCTACCTCCGTCTGCACCATGGCAGGGCGTTGTGTCTGTGAAGCCTACCTCCGTCTGTACCATGGCAAGGCGTTGTGTCTGTGAAGCCTACCTCCGTCTGCACCATGGCAGGGCGTTGTGTCTGTGAAGCCTACCTCCGTCTGTACCATGGCAGGGCGTTGTGTCTGTGAAGCCTACCTCCGTCTGTACCATGGCAGGGCGTTGTGTCTGTGAAGCCTACCTCCGTCTGTACCATGGCAGGGCGTTGTGTCTGTGAAGCCTACCTCCGTCTGCACCATGGCAGGGCGTTGTGTCTGTGAAGCCTACCTCCGTCTGTACCATGGCAGGGCGTTGTGTCTGTGAAGCCTACCTCCGTCTGCACCATGGCAGGGCGTTGTGTCTGTGAAGCCTACCTCCGTCTGTACCATGGCAGGGCGTTGTGTCTGTGAAGCCTACCTCCGTCTGCACCATGGCAGGGCGTTGTGTCTGTGAAGCCTACCTCCGTCTGCACCATGGCAGGGCGTTGTGTCTGTGAAGCCTACCTCCGTCTGTACCATGGCAGGGCGTTGTGTCTGTGAAGCCTACCTCCGTCTGTACCATGGCAGGGCGTTGTGTCTGTGAAGCCTACCTCCGTCTGTACCATGGCAGGGCGTTGTGTCTGTGAAGCCTACCTCCGTCTGTACCATGGCAGGGCGTTGTGTCTGTGAAGCCTACCTCCGTCTGTACCATGGCAGGGCGTTGTGTCTGTGAAGCCTACCTCCGTCTGTACCATGGCAGGGCGTTGTGTCTGTGAAGCCTACCTCCGTCTGCACCATGGCAGGGCGTTGTGTCTGTGAAGCCTACCTCCGTCTGTACCATGGCAGGGCGTTGTGTCTGTGAAGCCTACCTCCGTCTGTACCATGGCAGGGCGTTGTGTCTGTGAAGCCTACCTCCGTCTGTACCATGGCAGGGCGTTGTGTCTGTGAAGCCTACCTCCGTCTGTACCATGGCAGGGCGTTGTGTCTGTGAAGCCTACCTCCGTCTGCACCATGGCAGGGCGTTGTGTCTGTGAAGCCTACCTCCGTCTGTACCATGGCAGGGCGTTGTGTCTGTGAAGCCTACCTCCGTCTGTACCATGGCAGGGCGTTGTGTCTGTGAAGCCTACCTCCGTCTGTACCATGGCAGGGCGTTGTGTCTGTGAAGCCTACCTCCGTCTGTACCATGGCAGGGCGTTGTGTCTGTGAAGCCTACCTCCGTCTGTACCATGGCAGGGCGTTGTGTCTGTGAAGCCTACCTCCGTCTGTACCATGGCAGGGCGTTGTGTCTGTGAAGCCTACCTCCGTCTGTACCATGGCAGGGCGTTGTGTCTGTGAAGCCTACCTCCGTCTGTACCATGGCAGGGCGTTGTGTCTGTGAAGCCTACCTCCGTCTGTACCATGGCAGGGCGTTGTGTCTGTGAAGCCTACCTCCGTCTGTACCATGGCAGGGCGTTGTGTCTGTGAAGCCTACCTCCGTCTGTACCATGGCAGGGCGTTGTGTCTGTGAAGCCTACCTCCGTCTGTACCATGGCAGGGCGTTGTGTCTGTGAAGCCTACCTCCGTCTGTACCATGGCAGGGCGTTGTGTCTGTGAAGCCTACCTCCGTCTGCACCATGGCAGGGCGTTGTGTCTGTGAAGCCTACCTCCGTCTGTACCATGGCAGGGCGTTGTGTCTGTGAAGCCTACCTCCGTCTGTACCATGGCAGGGCGTTGTGTCTGTGAAGCCTACCTCCGTCTGTACCATGGCAGGGCGTTGTGTCTGTGAAGCCTACCTCCGTCTGTACCATGGCAGGGCGTTGTGTCTGTGAAGCCTACCTCCGTCTGTACCATGGCAGGGCGTTGTGTCTGTGAAGCCTACCTCCGTCTGTACCATGGCAGGGCGTTGTGTCTGTGAAGCCTACCTCCGTCTGCACCATGGCAGGGCGTTGTGTCTGTGAAGCCTACCTCCGTCTGTACCATGGCAGGGCGTTGTGTCTGTGAAGCCTACCTCCGTCTGTACCATGGCAGGGCGTTGTGTCTGTGAAGCCTACCTCCGTCTGTACCATGGCAGGGCGTTGTGTCTGTGAAGCCTACCTCCGTCTGCACCATGGCAGGGCGTTGTGTCTGTGAAGCCTACCTCCGTCTGTACCATGGCAGGGCGTTGTGTCTGTGAAGCCTACCTCCGTCTGTACCATGGCAGGGCGTTGTGTCTGTGAAGCCTACCTCCGTCTGCACCATGGCAGGGCGTTGTGTCTGTGAAGCCTACCTCCGTCTGTACCATGGCAGGGCGTTGTGTCTGTGAAGCCTACCTCCGTCTGTACCATGGCAGGGCGTTGTGTCTGTGAAGCCTACCTCCGTCTGTACCATGGCAGGGCGTTGTGTCCTCAGCATCTTGACAGTCTGGAAGATGTCCACAGCTCCTTCATAACGCATCCTCTCCAGAACGATACTCAGAGTGATGAAGACTCCGGTCCGCCCCACACCCGCACTGCACACACACACACACACACACACACACACACATAGCGGCTAGACTAATGTACATCAGTAATCAGAATGAGGTGTGTGAAGTATATCAGGGGAAAGCATTGTTAGTCAAACCTTCAGCTATAAACCTTCAGCCTTCAGCTACACACACACGGAGGTAGACTCTTACCTGCAGTGGACACTGATTGGGCCGTCCTGTCCAAACTGCTCCTTGGTTTTGTGCACCTGGCCAATGAAGTCTATGAAGCCCTCTCCAGATTTAGGAACTCCCTGCTCTGGCCAATCGGTGAACTGGAACTGACGAACTGTCCGTGATTGGCCATCCTGATGAAAGAAAGGGCAGAAGAAGTGCTGATGAGAGCAATGTTGAGTATGACTACTCAAACCATCCTCCATATTGTTACTGGTAATCACTGATCCTTATGTGAGTGGATAAGTGAAGGTAAGATGTCTCTTCTACTGATTTAACCAAACAAACTATTGTACTATCTGTTACCAGAGTTGTGTCTTATCAGGTCTGTTCTGGTGGCTGAGCACCAACCCTCTGTCGGCTTTATATGTGTATGAGTCCTGTCTTGTCTGGCAGACTCTGTGGCCCGTCTGTCTCTAGCCAATTATGTCTGTTCTCTGCTCAGACGGCGTGACTCCACTTTAACAGAGATCAATACAACATCTGTCAACAGGCCGCCAGGACAGGACAGGCTTAACTGGAGTAATCTACAGTTCACACACACACACACACACACACACACACACACACACACACACACACACACACACACACACACACACACACACACACACACACACACACACACACACACACACACACACACACACACACACACACACACACGATAAGGGCGTCAGGAGAGGACAGGGTTGACTACTGTGTAATCTACTGTGGGTCGATGGAACATGTTAGCTGCCAGGGACAGATAGAGGGGAGAGGTCAGGGTGTCTGATTCCAATATCAAATATGCTACAAAAGGGATAAGTCATTTACAAGCAACACACACAGGCACACACTCTTGCGTCATTGACCTTGCTTTGTCTGAGGAGGATATACAGTATTGTGGACACATATATACACACACACACACACACACTCACCCTTGCATCGGTGACCTTAAACTCTCTGAGGATATACTGAGGCATGTTGTATTCAGCCATGGGATCCACTACAAAGTACTGGTACCGAGCAGACCGCTCTGCGGGCCAGTACTGATGGCATTTCTCCTGCAGGTACACACAGAGGTACAGAGATGGCATCACGTACGTATTTGTGTCTCTGAGTGTGTTTGTGTGGTGTGTTTTTGTGTGTGTGCGAGCATACGTGCATGCGTGTGCAGATGTGTTTGTGTGTGTATGTGCACGTGTGTGTTTGTGTGTGTGTAACCTTACCCGTCCCATCTCTCTCAGTTTAGTGAGCATGACCACGATGGTAGAGTTGTGTTCCCACAGCATCCTCCAGAAGTCCTCTGTGGTCTCAGCCAGTGGGCCCTGGGTGGCCATGTAACCTCTCTGCTGCCTATACACATTAGACGATGGGTGTTGTGTTATACAGGGTTCTGATCCAATGTAAAGATACCATAGAAATAGAATGGACACATTTCTAACATTTGGATTTTTCAATTATATTATAAGCATCATTTGAGACCCAAAATATGGCCACTGGTCCACGTATCATGGAACAATGCCTTGAAATGAGATGCCAATATTACTAATTATTCTTCCTTGGTTGAGCTTTACCTGTATCCATCAATGTAGCTGGCGTTGATGTAATCTGATCCTTCCAGGCCTCGGATTGGCTGCAGACAGACGCGGGTGGTTTCATAGGGCATGATGTTGACCAGGCGGTTCTTAAACTTGTTACATGGCAGGTTGGCACTGACGAACCGAGATGTGTGGGCTTTGGTGTTGGCCAGACGCTGGGGGGAGGGGGAGGGGAAGGGGGGATTGAGTTTCCCCCCCACAGAAACACGTTCCAATGAACAAAGTTAAAGGGCAATGCATTCTTCCTCATTTTTATTCTGTACTTGCATTGAATAACTGTATTTCTACTATATTTCAACATGTTTTCTATTCTAAATGTATGCTACTGTTTGTATTTCAATACCTGGTCTTTCTATGTTTACCTTGAATTCCACCTCCATGCCGGTGATGTATTTCTGTTCTATCTGATATATTTCTATGTTTACCTTGAACTCCAGCTCCATGCCAGTGACGTGCTCTCCACTCTCCACCTTGCCCAGCTTCTGCATGTAGGAGAACAGGCTCCGGGCCGCCACCTCCGTGTTCCCACAAGCCACTGCTTCCAGCAGCGCCTCGTGGATGAAGCCGTACTGGTCTTCCGTCTGTACCATGTAGTTCCGCTGTGACCTCATCAGAGTCACGTGACCATAGATGTCGGTCGTGCGCTCGTGTCTGATCCGTTCGAGCATGGCGTCGATCACGATGAAGCAACCGGTACGACCCACACCCGCACTGAGAGAGGTAAGAAAGAGAGGAAGATATCTATGAGTGTAAACATACCTACTGAACTGTCAGTGGCAATTCTTCAAGACAGTCATGTTTGGGTGACTGGATCCAGGGTGTGTGAGTATGTGCTGTTTACATGTCGCAGGTGGGTGGTATGTGTGTGTGGTATATGTGTGTGGTATATGTGTGTGTGTGTGTGTGTGTGGGTACATGTGTGTGTGGGTATGTGTGTGTGTGGGTACATGTGTGTGGGTACATGTGTGTGGGTATATGTGTGTGTGGGTGTATGTGTGTGTGGGTATATGTGTGTGTGTGTATGTGTGTGTGGTATATGTGTGTCGGTTGGTGTATTTGTGTGTGTTGGTATATGTGTGTGTGTTGGTGTATGTGTGTGTTGGTGTATGTGTGTGTGGTATATGTGTGTGTGGGTATATGTGTGTGTGGGGTATATGTGTGTGTGGGGTATATGTGTGTGTGTGTGTGGTATATGTGTGTGTGTGTGGTATATGTGTGTGTGTTGGTGTATTTGTGTGTGTTGGTGTATTTGTGTGTGTGTGTGGGTATATGTGTGTGTGTGGGTATATGTGTGTGGGTATATGTGTGTATAGGTATATGTGTGTGTGTGTGTATATATGTGTGTGTGGGTATATGTGTCTATGGTATATGTGGGTATATGTGTGTGTGGTATATGTGTGATATATGGGTCTGTGGTACATGTGTGTGGGTATATGTGTGTGTGTGGGTAAATGTGTGTGTGGTATATATATGTGTGTGTGGGCATATGTGTGTGTGTTGGTGTATGTGTGTGTGGGTATATGTGTGTTTGTGGGTATATGTGTGTGAATGCATATGTGTGTGTGTGTGGGGGTATATGTTTGTGGGTATATGTGTGTATGGGTATATACGTGTGTGGGTATATGTGTGTGGTATATGTGTGTGTGTGTGTGGGTATGTGTGTGTGTGTGGGTATGTGTGTGTGTGTGGGTATATGTTTGTGTGTGGGTATATGTGTGTGGTATATGTGTGTGTGTGGGTATGTGTGTGTGTGTGGGTATGTGTGTGTGTGTGGGTATGTGTGTGTGTGTGGGTATATGTTTGTGTGTGGGTATATGTGTGTGTCCTCGTACCTGCAGTGTGCGATGACAGGACCAGCATCAGGGGGGTTGCAGGCTTTAACCCTGCGTAGGAAGGCCAGGAACGGAGTGGGGTACTCTGGTACACCGTGGTCTGGCCAGGCAGTGAACTGGAACTGACGTACCTCCCTCCGCTCATTACAACCATTCTGAGAGAGTAGAGGAGATGGGAAGAGATTGTTATCATTACTACCACAACTATTACCACCTTCATCGAGCCATTCTGTGAGAAAGGAGAGTAGGGAGAAGAGAGTAGAGTAGGGAGAAGACAGTAGAGCAGGGAGAAGACACTAGAGAAGAGTAGGGAGAAGAGAATAGAGTAGCGAGAAGACACTAGAGTAGAGTAGAGGAGAGTAGAGTAGAGGAGAGTATGGAGAAGAGGAGAGTAGTGAGAAGGAGAGTAGGGAGCAGAGAGGAGAGTAGGGGAGAGGAGAGGAGAGTAGGGGAGAGGAGAGGAGAGAATAGAGGCGAGTAGATAGGAGGTAGGAGAGAGAGAAGAGGATAGTAGGGAGAAGAGAGGAGAGGAGAGAATAGAGGAGAGTAGGGAGAAGAGAGGAGAGGAGAGTAGGGAGAAGAGAGGAGAGGAGAGTAGGGAGAAGAGAGGAGAGTAGGGAGAAGAGAGGAGAGTAGGGAGAAGAGAGGAGAGGAGAGTAGGGAGAAGAGAGGAGAGGAGAGTAGGGAGAAGAGAGGAGAGGAGAGTAGGGAGAAGAGAGGAGAGGAGAGTAGGGAGAAGAGAGAATAGAGGAGAGGAGAAGAGAGAATAGAGGAGAGTAGGGGAGAGGAGAGAATAGAGGAGAGTAGAGAGGAGGTAGGAGAGAAGAGTAGAGAGGAGAGAGAAGAGTATAGAGGAGAGAGAATAGTAGAGAGGAGAAGAGAAGAGAAGAGAGGAAAGGAGAGTAGAGTAGAGTAGAGTAGAGTAGAGTAGAGTAGAGTAGAGTAGAGTAGAGTAGAGTAGAGTAGAGTAGAGTAGAGTAGAGTAGAGGAGAGGAGAGGAGAGGAGAGGAGAGGAGAGGAGGAGAGGAGCGATAGTAGAGTATAGAGGAGAGAGGGGAGTAGAGATTAGATAATAGAAAGGAGAGAGTAGAGAGGATAGGAGAGGAGAGAGGAGCGAGAGGAGAGAGGAGCGAGAGGAGAGGAGAGGAGAGAGGAGAGGGGAAGGCAGTATTATCATTACTACTTTATGAGACACAGTGGCAGGGACAGAAACTTTCAGAAACCAGACAAAAGCATCTGTGTTCTCCACATGCATAATAGTTATGCTTCCAGACATTACATAACATATTAATTGACATATTCATGTACAAAACCTCAAAACACTTCAAAGACAGCTGGCCTACTTCAGTTTCTGTATTTGGGACACTGAGGCCTGGTATGGCTCTATATCCTAGATTAGTTAGAATATTCAGGATCTAGTGGTATTGTAGTAGCAGTAACACAAGCTCAAACTGACTGGCTGACTGGATAGACTGGATAGAATGCAATGCTCCATTAACTACTGCCTAACAACATCCTCTTTGTTCTCTGCTCTTTTCTCATAGAGTGACAGCGCAGATTTGAATTCAAATCCCTTCAAATTGTTTCTGGTTCATTAGCCGACAGTGTAGAAGTATCATGAGGCATGACAGTAAATTAATCAACAGCAAATGACAGGGGATTTACCAAAAGAACAGAGGAATAGAGAGGAGGGAGAAAAGACAAGGGAGGTGAAGTGGAGTGTGTGTGTGTGTGTGTGTGTGTGTGTGTGTGTGTGTGTGTGTGTGTGTGTGTGTGTGTGTGTGTGTGTGTGTGTGTGTGTGTGTGTGTGTGTGTGTGTGTGTGTGTGTGTGTATAAGTGTGCTTCTATGTATGTGTGTGTGTACAGTATTTGTGCATGCGTTTGTGTGTACTGACCTTCTGCAGGGAGAATGTGCGCACGCAGAATGTGGCCAGTTCCATAGTGTCCAGTATGGTGACCTGAGTCATCCCATAGGTCTCTGTACCCCGGGTCGGCCAGTACTGGTCACACTTTATCTACAGGAGCAGGAGACAACTTCATCAGCATCACTGTTATTAAAATGATCATTGTCAGTAACATCATCATCAACAATAACAACATCATCAATGTCATCCTCAGTGGATGACTCATGACTGGGCCCTATAAAGTGACCTACAGTGGATGACTCATGACTGGGCCCTATAAAGTGACCTACAGTGGATGACTCATGACTGGGCCCTATAAAGTGACCTACAGTGGATGACTCATGACTGGGCCCTATAAAGTGACCTACAGTGGATGACTCATGACTGGGCCCTATAAAGTGACCTACAGTGGATGACTCATGACTGGGCCCTATAAAGTGACCTACAGTGGATGACTCATGACTGGGCCCTATAAAGTGACCTACAGTGGATGACTCATGACTGGGCCCTGTAAAGTGACCTACATTGGATGACAGCCTCCTAGTAACCTTCAGTGAACTAGACTATTGGATGACACTGAGTGCATGACAGTAGTGCCCTACAGTAGATGACAGAGCCCTTAAATAGTGGATGACTCCACCTTACAGTGAATGAAAGTCCTAGTCCCCTTCATAGTAGCTGGGTTTTCCCTACAGCACACTCTTAGAAAAGAAGGTGCTACCTGGAACCATAAAGAGTTTTCAATTGTCGTGATAGGTGAACCCTTTGACAATAAAAAATCTTTTTGGATCCAAGTGGAGCCCTTTCACTAATACAAGGTTCTACGTGGAACTAATACAAGGTTCTACGTGGAACCCTTTCACCAGTAAATGGTTCTAATTATTATTGCTTGTGACAAGTTTCAGGAAACTAGTTTTTTTCTTTTCTTCAGAAAATGCCTTCTAGAACATGTGAACTTTCATGTGCCTTAATAACAAACTTGTTTGCCATCTGTAAATACGAATACAATTGTTACATTTCTAGCCTTGTTGGTTAAGCCACAGAAAAATACCTTCCCACTAGTCATGCTTGGCTGAGATAATGAGTAATGAGTGGGCTGGATATCCCGAGGGGAGTTCGGATTGGTCTGCCATATAGAAGGCTTCTGTCTATTTGAGCTGGTCAGTCTGTGTTGGTAATCCTGTTGAACACTGCTTTTTTAAATGTGTAGTGGAGCTGCATAAGTGTTGCTCTCCACTTTCTGGAGGTTTGAGTTTTGAAATTAGTGGAATTAGAGTTTGATAGCTAAAGAGATGGAGAAAACACCTGTCTCCGGATTACATCTTCAAACTAAGTGCATCCGTGGTATGGCATTCCTTACAGGAAGACGCATCCATAATGCATGATGATGTATACAGGTAAGATAGTCCAGCTAGCTACATTTTCAGATATTACATGTTTCTAATTTTGACAGAAAGTGGTTTCATTTCAAGCAAAAGCAGATTTACTTTCACATTGGTCCTCAAAAATGCAGTGCATGATATGCCATTTTGTAGCTCCGAGTCTCTACTTTTATCCAATGTAAAAAACACAATTTCAAATGTTGCTACATAAGACCAAATCCAGGTGGTGAGTCACATTTTCACCACAAAAGGGATCTACCTAGAACCAAAAACGGTTCTCCTATTGGGGCAAACGAAGAACCCTTTTTTTCTAAGAGTGTAGATAACACCCAGTGGATGAGTGTTGCCCTACAGTAGATCATGTCAGTGAGTGGATGAGTGTTTCCTTCTCCTGTCTCTGTCCCGTCTCACCCGTGACTTCTCCTCCAGTCTGGTCATCATGACCACAGAGGCTGCTCTCTGTTCCCACACCATCCTCCAGAAGTCCCCGAATGTCTCTGCCAGCGGGCCCTGTGTGGCAATGTAGGCATTCTGCTTCCTGTAGCCGTCTATGTAGTTAGCATTGATGTAGTCACTGCCCAGGATACCTGCATATGGAGGGGGAGAATGTGGAGGGAAGAGGAGAGTTGTTAAGTTCGATTGACGTCATTGAAAATGTCTTAGTTCAGGACTATAGACTTTATCTGGTTTGCTGCAACCGCCACTACAATCTGAATTGAATCCATCCAGTATTTGACCTCTACCTGGACAAGATGAAGGGTGTCATTCACTGTACAATGATTTCTTGTCTTACAAGTGAGGCCAACATCTCATAAGCTGTACCTGGACTTGAACCTTCATTGGGGGCGAGGACGACGCGGGTGTGGTCGTAGGCGATGACGTTAGCATAGCGGTTCTTGGGCTTGTTCACCTCCAGGTTGGAGTGCTCCCAGGTGAACTGCTGACTAGGGTCGATGGACTACAACACAGAGAGGTAAAAGGTTGGGGTTAGGCTCCCAGGTGAACTGCTGACCAGGGTCGATGGACTACAACACAAAGGTAAAAGGTTGGGGTTAAGCTCCCAGGTGAACTGCTGACTAGGGTCAATGGACTACAACACAGAGAGGTAAAAGGTTGGGGTTAGGCTCCCAGGTGAACTGCTGACTAGGGTAGTTGGACTACAACACAGAGAGGTAAAAGGTTGGGGTTAGGCTCCCAGGTGAACTGCTGACTAGGGTAGTTGGACTACAACACAGAGAGGTAAAAGGTTGGGGTTAAGCTCCCAGGTGAACTGCTGACTAGGGTCGATGGACTACAACACAGAGAGGTAAAAGGTTGGGGTTAGGCTCCCAGGTGAACTGCTGACTAGGGTCGATGGACTACAACACAGAGGTAAAAGGTTGGGGTTAGGCTCCCAGGTGAACTGCTGACCAGGGTCGATGGACTACAACACAGAGGTAAAAGGTTGGGGTTAGGCTCCCAGGTGAACTGCTGACTAGGGTCGATGGACTACAACACAGAGAGGTAAAAGGTTGGGGTTAGGCTCATAGGTAAACTGCTGACTAGGGTCGATGGACTACAACACAGAGAGGTAAAAGGTTGTGGTTAGGCTCACAGGTAAACTGCTGACCAGGGTCGATGGACTACAACACAGAGGTAAAAGGTTGGGGTTAGGCTCCCAGGTGAACTGCTGACCAGGGTCGATGGACTACAACACAGAGGTAAAAGGTTGTGGTTAGGCTCACAGGTGAACTGCTGACCAGGGTCGATGGACTACAATACAGAGGTAAAAGGTTGGGGTTAGGCTCCCAGGTGAACTGCTGACCAGGGTCGATGGACTACAACACAGAGGTAAAAGGTTGGGGTTAGGCTCCCAGGTGAACTGCTGACCAGGGTCGATGGACTACAATACAGAGGTAAAAGGTTGGGGTTAGGCTCCCAGGTGAACTGCTGACCAGGGTCGATGGACTACAATACAGAGGTAAAAGGTTGGGGTTAGGCTCCCAGGTGAACTGCTGACCAGGGTCGATGGACTACAACACAGAGGTAAAAGGTTGGGGTTAGGCTCCCAGGTGAACTGCTGACCAGGGTCGATGGACTACAACACAGAGGTAAAAGGTTGGGGTTAGGCTCCCAGGTGAACTGCTGACCAGGGTCGATGGACTACAATACAGAGGTAAAAGGTTGGGGTTAGGCTCCCAGGTGAACTGCTGACCAGGGTCGATGGACTACAACACAGAGGTAAAAGGTTGGGGTTAGGCTCCCAGGTGAACTGCTGACCAGGGTCGATGGACTACAACACAGAGGTAAAAGGTTGGGGTTAGGCTCCCAGGTGAACTGCTGACCAGGGTCGATGGACTACAACACAGAGGTAAAAGGTTGGGGTTAGGCTCCCAGGTGAACTGCTGACCAGGGTCAATGGACTGAGAGGACAAGGAAACAGAGATGAAGAGTTAAAGGATGGAAAACACAGTTGCAATGTTTTCTCCTCCTTTATAGGAGTCTAGAATAGGATGCCATTTAAGTTTGCAAGGGGCAACTGGTACACATCCTTGAGTAGAAAACCAGGTCCTATGACTCATGTTCATCCATCCTCCATGCTGTCGCTCTCACCTCGTACTCCTGAGACAGACGCAGGCTATCGTTGGCCTTGAGTATCTCTGTGTGTTCAGCCAGCTCTGTGATGGGAATGGGAGGGTGGCTCATCATACCTAAAGGACAAGGGTTAAAGGGCAGAGGTCAGAGGTCATGACGGCTCACTCTGTGACCAAGTGGGTTTCTAACGCAGGTGGCCAGTGCGGTTCAAGACCGCGTTAGCCCATTAAACTAAATCTTACCTAGGCATAAGCCCTGGAAGCACACAAGACTGCATGTAGAGTACACCTACACATACCTCTCTGTCATTGCATATGATTAATTACTGGTTCTTTGCTAGATGTCAAAAGACAATTAAAGAGCAAAAAAAACAACATACAAAACGTATAGCACCACAGAGAATAAATTTTGATCCACTTAAGGTACAAAGTCTCCGACTTGGTTGGTTTGTAAAGTGTTTTTCTTTGATGTGGAAATAGCTTTTCTGTGCAATTAGGAGCGCAAGCGACAACTCAGAGACAAACAAACAAAGTGTTAATTAGTCAGAATGGCACCCTGAGCCTCTCCCCACACACACACACACACACACACACACACACACACACACACACACACACACACACACACACACACACACACACACACACACACACACACACACACACACACACACACACACACACACACACACACACACACACACACACACACACACACACACACACACACACACACAGAGGGTGGTAAAGGTGTGGAGGACTAGTGTTAGCCCTGATAAATAAAGATTATACAATATATATTTTACATAGTAATATCCTCCGCACTTTTATCTACAGTTGCTTCTGTGGGGGAGGGGAGGGGGGGGGGGGGGGTCAGTTCCTTGTTACACACAGGGTTGCATGAAGTGGTGGAAGCATAGCTGTGAGATTTAACACCAGAGCAGCTGGAGGTGGGACTCTGAGGGTGTGGAGGCGGAGTGGGTCAGCCCAGCTCTCTGGCCACGCAGGGAAGAACGGAATAAATGTACCACGTTTTCTATCCAGAAATATGATTCTATTAGCTAACTGTAACTTTAACTCTGACCTTTAATCTTTTCAAGAACCAATAGGTTATGGACTTCTTTTAAGTTCTGACTGTGTTGACACCTCCGTCCTCTCTGGCATGGTTATCTAGAGCCTGCCAGGTGGACTGTGGGCAGACGGTTACAGGGTTTGGGCCGTGCCATGCCGCCAGTCACACAGTTATGACTCATCTAACTGTACTAACCTGGAAGACAGCAATTTAGATCTCTTAGGAAATGAGATCTTGGTAGAAGCTTTAGAGTATTATAAACTTGACCCATATTGGTGTGTTTGCTGTGGTACATTTCTTTCACTCCTTTGTGCTTTGCCCTAATTGGTCTACGCAGACAAATTCTTGCCCGGTTTAGATCTTATCTGTCTGAAAGTTATCAGTTCGTCTCTGTGGATGGTTTTTCATCTGACAAATCAGTGGTAAGTTTTGGTGATCCTTAAGATTCTGTTCTAGGACCACTATAGTTCCAACTAAATTTACAGTGGAAGTCAGAAGTTTACATACACTTAGGTTGGAGTCATTAAAATTCATTTTTCAACCACTCCACAAATTTCTTGTTAACAAACTATAGTTTTGGCAAGTTGGTTAGGACATCTACTTTGTACATGACACACGTCATTTTTTCCAACAATTGTTTACAGACCGATTATTTCACTTATAATTCACTGTATCACAATTCCGGTGGGTCAGAAGTTTACATACACTAAGATGACTGTGCCTTTAAACAGCTTGGAAATTTCCAGAAAATGATGTCATGGCTTTAGAAGCTTCTGATTTGCTAATTGACATAATTTGAATCAATTGGAGGTGTACCTGTAGATGTATTTCAAGGCCTACCTTCAAACTTAGTGCCTCTTTGCTTGACATCATGGGAAAATCAAAAGAAATCGGCCAAGACCTCAGAAAAAAAATTGTAGACCTCCACAAGTCTGGTTCATCCTTGGGAGCAATTTCCAAATGCCTGAAGGTACCACATTAATCTGTACAAACAATAGTACGCAACTATAATCACCATGGGACCATGCAGCCGTAATACCGCTCAGGAAGGAGATGTGCTCTGTCTCCTAGAGATGAACGTACTCTGGTGCGAAAAGTGCAAATCAATCCCAGAACAACAACAGGACCTTTTGAAGATGCTGGAGGAAACAGGTACAAAACTATCTATATCCACAGTAAAACAGGTCCTATATCGACATAACCTGAAAGGCCGCTCAGCAAGGAAGAAGCCACTGCTCCAAACCCACCATAAAAAAGCCAGACTGCGGTTTGCAACTGCACATGGGGACAAAGATCGTACTTTTGGACAAATGTCCTCTGGTCTGATGAAACACAAATAGAACTGGTCATTTGGCCATAATGACTATCGTTATGTTTGGAGGAAAAAGGGGGAGGCTTGCAAGCCGAAGTACACCATCTCAACCGTGAAGCACGGGGGTGGCAGCATCATGTTGTGGGGGTGCTTTGCTGCAGGAGGGACTGGTGCACTTCACAAAATAGATGGCATCTGAGGAAGGAGAATTATGTGGATATATACACTGCTCAAAAAAATAAAGGGAACACTTAAACAACACAATATAACTCCAAGTCAATCACACTTCTGTGAAATCAAACTGTCCACTTAGGAAGCAACACTGATTGACAATACATTTCACATGTTGTTGTGCAAATGGAATAGACAACAGGTTGAAATTATAGGCAATTAGCAAGACACCTCCAATAAAGGAGTTGTTCTGCATGTGGTGACCACAGACCACTTCTCAGTTCCTATGCTTCCTGGCTGATGTTTTGTTCACTTTTGAATGCTGGCGATGCTTTCACTCTAGTGGTAGCATGAGACGGAGTCTACAACCCACACAAGTGGCTCAGGTAGTGCAGCTCATCCAGGATGGCACATCAATGCGAGCTGTGGCAAGAAGGTTTGCTGTGTCTGTCAGCGTAGTGTCCAGAGCATGGAGGCGCTACCAGGAGACAGGCCAGTACATCAGGAGACGTGGAGGAGGCCATAGGAGGGCAACAACCCAGCAGCAGGACCACTACCTCTGCCTTTGTGCAAGGAGGAGCACTGCCAGAGCCCTGCAAAATGACCTCCAGCAGGCTACAAATGTGCATGTGTCTGCTCACGATCAGAAACAGACTCCATGAGGGTGGTATGAGGGCCCGACGTACACAGGTGGGGGTTGTGCTTACAGCCCAACACCGTGCAGGACGTTTGGCATTTGCCAGAGAACACCAAGATTGGCAAATTTGCCACTGGCGCCCTGTGCTCTTCACAGATGAAAGCAGGTTCACACTGAGCACATGTGACAGACGTGACAGAGTCTGGAGACGCCGTGGAGAACGTTCTGCTGCCTGCAACATCCTCCAGCATGACCGGTTTGGCGGTGGGTCAGTCATGGTGTGGGGTGGCATTTCTTTGGGGGGCCGCCTTGCCCTCCATGTGCTCGCCAGAGGTAGCCTGACTGCCATTAGGTAGCGAGATGAGATCCTCAAGCCCCTTGTGAGAAAATATGCTGGTGCGGTTGGCCCTGGGTTCCTCCTAATGCAAGACAATGCTATTGTGGCTGGAGTGTGTCAGCAGTTCCTGCAAGAGGAAGGCATTGCTGCTATGGACTGGCCCGCCCGTTCCCCAGACCGGAATCCAATTGAGCACATCTGGGACATCATGTCTCGCTCCATCCACCAACGCCACGTTGCACCACAGACTGTCCAGGAGTTGGCGGATGCTTTAGGCCAGGTCTGGGAGGAGATCCCTCAGGAGACCTCCCGCCACCTCATCAGGAGCATGCCCAGGCGTTGTAGGGAGGTCATACAGGCACGTGGAGGCCACACACACTACTGAGCCTCATTTTGACTTGTTTTAAAGGACATTACATCAAAGTTAGATCAGCCTGTAGTGTGGTTTTCCACTTTAATTTTGAGTGTGACTCCAAATCCAGACCTCCATGGGTTGATAAATTTGATTTCCATTGATAATTATTGTGTGATTTGTTGTCAGCACATTCAACTATGTAAAGAAAAAAGTATTTAATAAGAATGTTTCATTCATTCAGATCTAGGATGTGTTATTTTAGTGTTCCCTTTATTTTTTTGAGCAGTGTATATTGAAGCAACATCTCAAGTCATCAGTCAGGAAGTTAAAGCTTGGTCGCAAATGAGTCTTCCAAACGGGCAATGACCCCAAGCATACTTCCAAAGTTGTGGAAAAATGGCTTAAGGACAACAAAGTCAAGGTATTGGAGTGGCCATCACATAGCCCTGACCTCAATCCTGTGGAAAATTTGTGGGCAGAACTGAAAAAGTGTGTGCGAGCAAGGAGGCCTACAAACCTGACTCAGCTACACCAGCTCTGTCAGGTGGAATGGGCCAAAATTCACCCAACTTATTGTGGGAAGCTTGTGGAAGGCTTTCCCGAAACATTTGACCCAAGTTAAACAATTCAAAGGCAATGCTACCAAACACTAATTGGGTTTATGTAAACTTCTGACCCATTGGGAATGTGATGAAAGAAATAAAAGCTGACATAAATAATTCTCTCTACTATAGTTCTGACATTTCACATTCTTAAAATAAAGTGGTGATCCTAACTGACCTAAAACAGGGATTTTTTACGAGGATTAAATGTCAGGAATTGTGAAAAGCTGAGTTTAAATGTATTTTGCTAAGGTGTATGTAAACGTTCTACTTCAACTGTATATTACCTCTTGGTGATGTCATTCGGAAACGTTCACTGCTGTGCAGACGACACACAGCTGTATATTTCAATGAAACATGGTGAAGCCGCAAAATTGCTTACCACGGAAGCCTGTGTTTCAGACATAAGGACGTGGATTGCAGATTTGTTTTTACCTTTAAACTCAGTCTAAACAGAGATGCTTGTTCTAGGTCCCAAGAAACAAAGAGACAAACTGAACACCTCCAGACAAACTAAACACAGTGCCACCGTCACGGCCCGCTAAAAAGGACTGTGCCCCTCTCCTTCTCCGTGGCTGACATGAGTAAAACATTTAAACGTGTCAACCCTCGCAAGGCTGCTGGCCCAGACGGCATCCCTAGCCGTGTCCTCAAAGCATGCGCATACCGGCCACTCTAGACCCACTTCAGTTTACATACCGCCCCAACAGGTCCACAGACGACGCAATCGCCATCACACTGCACACTGCCCTATCCCATCTGGACAAAAGTGTAAGAATGCTGTTCATTGACTACAGCTCAGCATTCAACACCATAGTACCCTCCAAGCTCATCATCAAGCTGGATGCCCTGGGTCTCAACCCCGCCCTGTACAATTGGGTCCTGGACTGTCTGACGGGCCGCCCCTAGGTGGTGAATGTAGGAAACAACATCTCCACTTCGCTGACCCTCAACACTGGGGACCCACAAGGGTGTGTTCTCAGCCCTCTCCTGTACTCCCTGTTCATCCACGACTGCGTGGCCATGCACGCCTCCAACTCAATCATCAAGTTTACAGACGACACAACAGTAGTGGACTTGATCACCAACAATGGCGAGACAGCCTACAGGGAGGAGGTGAGGACACAGAGTTTGGTGTAAGGAAAACAACGTCTCACTCAACATCAACAAAACAAAGGAGATGATCATGGACTTCAGGAAACAGAAGAGGGAGCACCCCCCTATCCACATCGAAGGGACAGCAGTGGATAAGGTGGAATGTTTTACGTTCCTGGGCGTACACATCACAGACAAACTGAAATGGTCCACCCACACAGACATTGTGGTGAAAAAGGCGCAACAGCACCTCTTCAACATCAGGAGGCTGAAGAAATTTGGCTTGTCACATAAACCCTGACAAACTTTTACAGATGCACAATCGATAGCATCTTGTTGGCCTTTATCATAGCCTGGTACGGCAACTGCACCGACCTCAACGGCAAGGTTCTCCATAGGGTGGTCTGCACAACGCATCACCGGGGGCAAACTACCTGCCCTTCATGACACCTATAGCACCGGATGTCACGAAGGCCAAAAAGATCATCAAGGACATCAACCACCTGAGCCACGGCCTGTTCACCCCGCTGTCACCCAGAAGGCAAGGTCAGTACATGTGCATCAAAGCTGGAACTGAGAGACTGAAAAATTGCTTCTATCTCAAGGCCATCAGACTGTTAAATAACCAACACCAACCGGCTTCCACCCGGTTACGCAACCCTGCACCTTAAGAGGCTGCTGCCCTATATACATAGACATGGAACACTAGTCACTTTAATAATGTTTACTTACTGTTTTACGCATTTCATATGTATATACTGTATTCTATTCTACTGTATTTTAGTCAATGTCAATGTCAATGCCAATATTAGGACATTGCTTGTCCTAATATTTATATATTTCTTAATTTCATTATTTTACTTTTAGGTTTGTGTGTATTGCTGTGAAGTGTTAGATACTACTGCACTGCTGTAGCTAGGAACACAAGCATTTCACTACACCTGCAATAATATGTGCTAAATATGTGTATGTGACCAATAACATTTGATTTGATGTCTTCAGTAGGTCCTATGATTGAATGTAGTCTGTCCCAGGGGTGTGAAGGTGAACGGCAAGGCACTGGAGTGACGAACCACCCTTGCTGTCTCTACCTGGCCTGCTCCTCTCTCTACTGGGATTCTCTGCCTCTGACCCTATTACAGAGGCTGAGTCACTGGGTTGCTCACGCTCTCACATTACCTTCCTAAGAGGGGTGCCTCACGTAATGCCAGGATTTTTTAACTGATGTGATCTTCTTTTTCGGTTTTGCACCCCCCCTCAGGCTCGTGTGGTTGGGGAGATCTTTGTGGGCTATTCTCTCTCTCTCTCTCGTACATTTTGTCTCAACCTCTGAATTCTGTGATTATTATTTGACCCTGCTGGTTTTAAAGGCCAAATACCCTTATAATCTCCACCCGGCACAGCCAGAACAGGACTGGCCACCCCTCAAAACCTGGTTCCTTTCTAGGTTTCTTCCTAGGTTCCTAGGGACTTTTTCGGGGCCACTGTTCTTCTGCATTGCTTGGTCTTTGGGGTCTTTGTGGTTTTAGGAGGGGTTTCTGTATAAGCACTGTGACAACTGCTGATGTAAAAAAAAAAAAAATCCCACCATATAAATTCTGAAACTTTTCCGTCTTTTTTCAAGAAAGAATGTGTTATCGAAGAATGTGTATGTGTGTGCACAATAGATACCAGGGGTCTGGAAGTTGATGCGTCTCATCTCAACAGGGTCTGTGGGGTGGTGGGCCATCATCTCAGCATTACACAGAAGGCTCTTGGTGCCTGGCTCGGAGTCCTTCCTCTTACTGCTCAGGGACCAGGGAGACGGAAACAACGGGGGACACACCAGACAAGCAACACACCAGAGAGAGTAGAGAGGTTAGAGTTCATGACTGTCTAACAGTATCTATTTTCTCAATGAACACAAGTTAAACATATATTATACTGCTATACATTGCTGCACTGCAATTGAAGCATTAGATTTTGCCCTGTATCATCTGTCCTTTGAGATCAAAACAACTATTTAGTATGGCCGACACTCACCTGTCTGGCTTGTTACTTCCGAAACAGGAGCGAGCGAGGGAATGAATAATGAAAGGAGGAGAGGAACAGAGGGAGAGACAGAGAGAAAAATCTATATGATACATTTATATTCAAAATGGCTGGCTTTCTGTGGATGACACGTCTTTTCAGCTGGGTCAGGCTAGCAGTCATTCCTTACAATGCTGGTTAATGTATCTTTGCCTGTTATGCCAGTATACTGTGTAAGCTGAGGTAGCACCATTTCAATGGTTATAGTGGGCTAGCACCGTATGTGCTTATCATGTTAGTTAGTTATAGCATATTAGTATGTTAGCTAGTTATAACATTAGCATGGAGGTGGTTATAGAGTGTTAGCATGTTAGCTACTTATAGCATGTTAGTTATTTATAACATTATAATGTTATTAGCATGTAAGCTGGTTATAGAGTGTTAGCATGTTAGCTACTTATAGCATGTTAGCTATTTATATAGTTAACATGAAAGCTGGTTATAGCATGTTAGCTAGTTAGCTAGTTATGGATAGATACTGTAGTTATACATGTTAGCTATAAAATCGCTGTAAATTCAGTGCTCCCTCTGCGGGTCTCACTCACTTCTTGTAGAGCAAGATGGCAATGACGATGCAGATGATGAAGACCACGGCCAGGACGGGTCCCACCACCCAGATCAGACCATCCCCCGCATCCAGGGGCTGGGGGTCTGAGTCCGGAGCGATCACGGGCTCTGTGTACGGACTGTCCGCGTACATCTTCTACAATACACAAACAAAGAGCACAGTGAGTGAGGAATACATATCACAGTAAGGGCTAGAAAGGGGAAATTAACCTAATTTTCATGAATTTAATTGTCTTAAAAGTATTGCAACGTCTCTTGAGAATGACAGAGAAGACTACGTGAGAGGGATGCACACCGTCCTACAATGCATACACTCTTAGAAAAAATGGTTCCAAAAGGGTTCTTCGGCTGTCCCCAAGGGTTCTACATGGAACCAAATAGGGTTCTACCTGGTACCAAAAAGGGTTCTTTAAAGGGTTCTCTTGCGGGGACAGCCGAAGAACCCTTTTAGGTTCTAGATAGCACCTTTTTTTTCTAAAAGTGTATGCACAACCACACAAAAACAAACATAATTGAATTGGCCCGTACCACTGTGGTGCCATTGAGTTCAGCCAGGATGAAGAACACATACTCCTGTCCCGGTTCTAGAGCGCGGTTCTCAAAGCCTCCGTAGTCCAGCTGGTCACCCAGAGTGAAGAAGGCTGGCAGAGTAGCAGGGGTGAAGAGGGCTGAGATGTAGGCTCTGCGCAGGTCTACCTGTTTCTGCTGTCTAGATTCCCTCTGTCTCTGACTGCTGTCCTTCAACAACTGGGAGACAGAGAGGTGGAGAGAGGGAGACAGAGAGAGAGAGAGAGGGAGAGACAGAGACGGAGAGAGAGGGAGACAGAAAGGTGGAGAGAGAGGGAGATGGAGAGGGAGACAGAGAGATGGAGAAAGTGGGATAGAGAGAGATAGAAAGAGAGATGGAGAGAGGGAGGGGTAGATAGAGAGTGTGAGAGATATGGGGAGAGAGAGAAAGCAAGAGAGGAGAGGGAGGAGAGGGAAGGAGTCAGATGGAGGGAGACAGAGAGAGACAGAGAGATGGAGAGAGAGGGAAGGGGAGATAGAGAGAGGGAATGAGAGAGATAGAGGGTGAGGGAGAGAGATGGAGAGAGAGAGGGAGAGAGATGGAGAGAGAGAAAGAGGGAGGGAGAGAGAGGGAGGGAGAGAGGGGGAGGGAGAGAGGGGGAGGGAGAGAGGGGGAGGGAGAGAGATAGAGGTGATGTTACTGATGGATTTTGTTATGTAAACATTAAGAAACCACATGATAAAATCTAATAGAGCAAACGTTCTCAGAGAGAGGACGAGCCAGTTCATGTGTTCCCAGATAGGTTGCTATAGCTCTCACCTCCTCCAAGTCCATCTCGTCTGGGCTCTTGAGATGTCTAATGACCCCCCTCGTCCTCCTCAGAGGAACTACCACCACATACAGGTTCCTACAGGACAGAGGAACAACCAGATTGTCAGGGATTTCATTACAACTTTTCTGTGGCAGTTTACTAGCAGAGTTGAAGTCGGAAGTTTACATACACCTTAACCAAATACATTGAAACTCAGTTTTCACAATTCCTGACATTTAATCCAAACAAAAATTCCCTGTCTTAGGTCAGTTAGGATCACCACTTTATTTTAAGAATGTAAAATGTCAGAATAATAGTAGAGAGAATGATTTATTTCAGCTTTTATTTCTTTCATCACATTCCCAATGGGTCAGAAGTTTACATACACTACATACACTCAATTAGTATTTGGTAGCATTGCCTTTAAATTGTTTAACTTGGGTCATACGTTTCAGGTAGCCTTCCACAAGCTTCCCACAATAAGTTGGGTGAATTTTGGCCCATTCCACCTGACAGAGCTGGTGTAGCTGAATCAGGTTTGTAGGCCTCCTTGCACGCACACACTTTTTCAGTTCTGCCCCCAAATTTTCTATGGGATTGAGGTCATGCCTTTGTGATGGCCACTCCAATACCTTGACTTTGTTGTCCTTAAGCCATTTTGCCACACCTTTGTAAGTATGCTTGGGGTCATTGTCCATTTTGAAGACCCATTTGCGACCAAGCTTTAACTTCCTGACTGATGGCTTGAGATGTTGCTTCAATATATCCACATAATTTTCATTCCTCATGAAGCCATCTATTTTGTGTAGTGCATCAGTCCCTCCTGCAGCAAAGCACCCCCACAACATGATGCTGCCACCACCGTGCTTCACGGTTGGGATGGTGTTCTTCGGCTTGCAAGCCACCCCCTTTTTCTCTAAACATAACGATAGTCATTATGGACAAACAGTTCTATTTGTGTTTCATCAGACCAGAGGACATTTCTCCAAAAAGGTATGATCTTTGTCCCCATGTCCCCATGTGCAGTTGCAAACCATTGTCTGGCTTTTTTATGGCGGGTTTGGAGCAGTGGCTTCTTCCTTGCTGAGCGGCCTTTCAGGTTATGTTGATATAGGACCTGTTTTACTGTGGATATAGATAGTTTTGTACCTGTTTCCTCCAGCATCTTCACAAGGTCCTTTGCTGTTGTTCTGGGATTGATTTTCACTTTTCGTACCAAAGTACGTTAATCTCTAGGAGACAGAACACGTCTCTTTCCTGAGCGGTATGACAGCTGTATTGTCCCATGGTGTTTATATATTTGCGTACTATTGTTTGTACAGATAAACATGGTACCTTCAGGCATTTACTAATTGCTCCCAAGGATGAACCAAACTTTTGAAGGTCTACAATTTTTGGCTGATTTCTTTTGATTTTCCCATGATGTCAAGCAAAGAGGCACTGAGTTTGAAGGTAAGCCTTGAATTACATCCACAGGTAAACCTCCAATTGACTGAAATGATGTCAATTCGCCTATCAGAAGCCATGGAATTGTCCAAACAATTTATATTGTTGGAAGGCAACCGTGTGCCCATCAAAATCACCAGAAAGCAACCCTGTGCCTAGCCCTTACTTGACAGGGATGCGGTTCTCCAGCGAGGGCAGGATTATGGTGACGGTGGTCTCCGTGTCACGGGTGTGGTCAATCTCCGGACGGCGGATGGCAATTGGTGGAGAGGTCTTGGCGTGGAT
Organism: Salvelinus fontinalis; assembly: GCF_029448725.1. Taxonomy (NCBI): domain Eukaryota; kingdom Metazoa; phylum Chordata; class Actinopteri; order Salmoniformes; family Salmonidae; genus Salvelinus; species Salvelinus fontinalis. The sequence goes on along the minus strand of NC_074681.1, from coordinate 20,455,904 downwards.
GCGGTGCCTCAGCCCGCCCATGTTGCCCTCAGAGGAGGTGATCTTGAAGTCATAGTCAGTATCTGGCTGCAAGTTGGGGATCACTGCTTTCCTCAGCTTGGCATCCACCTCCATCTTCTGGCGGTTATACTCCACCTGGGAGGAATAGGATAGGGGAGGGTACTTCTGACGGCTAACATCACACATATACACACACATAATAAGATAGCGCCATCCTTAATGGTCGCCATTTTGCGAGCTCCAACCCAACTTTGCTATTTTGTGATTCTTTAGCCGTTTATTTTGACTTATTTTCACAAAATGTATTCGCTATTATTTCTTACAACTGACAAGAACTCTTGAACATTAGATCGGTAGTTACTTACCCCAATTCCAGCTTCTACTTCAACTTGACTCATCTGCCCTGGGCTCTTTCTGTAATTCTGACCCAATTTTCGGGGTATGCAAGAGGAAAATCCGGCGTTACAGAGGCAAGAGAGGGGAGGCCTGGCGACATTAAGGCGAAGCGAAAACCGACCACCTCTTCCCTCCATTCTACTAGCTAATGTACAGTCACTTGATAATAAGATGGATGACCTCCGGAATAAGAGGGATGACCAAATTTGCTACCTCTTAACTGGAATATTCTCTGCTTTCCCGAAACATGGCTTTCGGACAAGATACACCCAATGGCTATCCAACGAACTAACCACCTCCGTCAAAAGCCCTGGATTAACACTGAGGTTGGCGCTAAAATAAAGGACAGGGCTACTGGACACAGGGCTTTCACAGACAACCCTGAGGCTACGGCTGAGCACAGGAACAAGTACAAGAGGTCCCGTCTTGACCTTCGCAGAGTCATCAAACATGCTAAAGGACAATATAGGAATAAGGTAGACTCATATTACACAGGCTCCGATGCCCACCAAGTGGCAGGGGCTACAGTCCATTTCGGATTACAAAGGAAGACCCAGACGCTTCGACAATAACAACACCGTGCCGTGCATGAGTGCCTCCACCGACCCAGAGGACTGGGTGATGTCGCTGATCTCGCAGCAGGTTGAGAGCTTCCAGTTCCTCGGTATCCACACCACTAAGGTCTTACAATCCACACACACAGTCGTGAAGAAGACACGACAGCGCCTATTCCCCCTAAGGAGGTTGAAAAGGTTTGGCATGGGCCCCCAGATCCTCAAAGTTCTACAGCTGCACCATTGAAAGCATCATGACTGGCTGCATCACTGCTTGGTATGGCAACAGGGCGGTGTGAAAGGAAGGCCCGGAAAATCATTAAAGACGCTAGCCCTTCAAGCCATAGACTGTTGTCACTGTTTCCGCACAGCAAACCGTACCGGTGCATCAAGTCTGACAGCAGCAGGCTCCTGAACAGCACTGATGCCATAAGACTGCTAAATAGCAAACAAAATGGCTACACAGACTGTCTGAGTTGACCCTTGTATTTTATTTGTATTTTTGTCTCTATGCACGCTCACAGGACTCTACACACTCACACACACTGGCACTCCAACACACTCACTTAATTTGCACATACATTTATACTGACTCTATACACACACACACACACACACACACACACACACACACACACACACACACACACACACACACACACACACACACACACACACACACACACACACACACACACACACACACACACACACTGCTGCTACTCTGTTTATCATATATCCTGATGGCTAGTCACCTTACCCCTATACATATCAACAACCATCACTCCAGTATCCCTGTCACCTTACCCCTATACATATCTACCTCTATCACTCCAGTATCCCTGCCACCTTACCCCTATACATATCTACCTCTATCACTCCAGTATCCCTGTCACCTTACCCTATACATATCTACCTCCATTACTGTAGTATCCCTGTCACCTTACCCCTATACATATCTACCACCATCACTCCAGTATCCCTGTCACCTTACCCCTATACATATCTACCTCCATTACTCCAGTATCCCTGTCACCTTACCCCTATACATATCTACCTCTATCACTCCAGTATCCCTGTCACCTTACCCCTATACATATCTACCACCATCACTCCAGTATCCCTGTCACCTTACCCCTATACATATCTACCTCCATTACTCCAGTATCCCTGCCACCTTACCCCTATACATACCTACCACCATCACTCCAGTATCCCTGTCACCTTAACCCTATACATATCTACCGCCATCACTCCAGTATCCTTGCACATTGTATATATGATATTGAAACTTAACCAGTATATAAATTACATACTTCTCATGTTCTTATATATTTTTATTTCTTGTATGTTTTTTTTTATTTCTCATGATATTTTTAATACTACATTGATTACTGCATTGTTGGGTTTAGAGCTTGCAAGAAAGGCATTTCACTTTACTTGTGCACTTGACATTAAAACTTGAAACGTATGCATATGTACACACACAGTTGTTTCCAGAAGCACACACACTCACAGTGAAGTGGTAGGGGTAGGGGCTCTCAGGGAATTCCCAGGTCAGGAGAACACTCGTCTTGGTCGCCAGGTTCACTGAGAAATTCCTCGGGACATCTGATTGGAAGACGGGAAAACAGACACATGGTCAGTGGCAGAATAGACCAAACCATTCACATGTCTCGTCTGTCCTTAACCCTTTGTGGAGTTCTAGTGGGTTCTATACCAAAGGATCCTAATTCCTAAAATAAGATTAAGAAGAATTAAACAGTGATGTCATACATCTCAAGATTCTTCAGGAAGTAAGTATATGGGCACTGAGTAGCAAATAAGAGTGAATAGCATTGAAGAGATAGGAACAGTTGGCTCCGTTGCCCTGTTCATCCTCCTCTTTATGATGACATAATCTGTGTAATCCCACTTTATCTCGTTCTAGCCTAATTCGCTCCAGTTTATTTCCAGAACAGAACACACAGAATATTTAACTGCCAAACAACTCTCTTCTCAAGGAGCTATCAGGTCGCTGTGAAGTGGATGAGGGGATGTTAGACAGTCAAAGCAAGGTCATCTTTAGACTGCAGTGTGCCATTCAACCTCTCCACTCCTCTGCTTCCACCCTGTAGATATGTTAGTGTGTGATGGAGGGTAGGTGCGGGTCTTTGGACATGGTGGTAGTGGGAACGGCAGATGAAGGTTTGAAGGAAGAGTAGGAGGAGGTGAAGAGGGTGGATTGATTGATCAGAGTGAAGAGTGGAGGGAGAGCAACAGAACTGAAGAATGTGTTTGGTTAGTGGTGAAGTGCCTACTGGGGAGTGTGAGGGCTACAAAACATGTTAACAGCATGTCAACAAAGGTTGGAACAGGTTAGGTCAATCCAAAAGGAGGTAAAAGCTTACCTTTAGAAACAAACCATGTGCATTAAATGAAAGCCTCGTTCAGTCAACCAAGGAGCCCAGACTCAACACTTACCTCACAGTTCACAACCAGTCCGGCTTTTCTACTGACTTTTACCTGTGGGTGTGAGAGCGTGTTCTCCATACATTCATTCATGTGGCATTCAGTCACTTTTCCTTGGAGGTGTGGAGTAGGTGTGGAGTAGGTGTGGGAGGAGGTGGTGGGTATGTGGAAGAGACTAGGATTTGCAGTTTTTTTCAGTGGACTCGTTTTCAACCACTCTGTGGGTGAAAGTTGACCCTTGTACCTGGCCCAGAGTCAGCGTTGCATTTTGGACTATGATATTCAAGGTTCAGATTAAAATTTAAAAAATCTGACTCTAGACCAGTATTTAGAGTGAATAGGGGGGGTTTCTCTGGAGCCCTGTGCCAGGCCCCAGGCCCCAGGCCAGCCCTACCTGTCTCAAAGGCCAGTGTGCGATACAGCAGCGGGGGACTGAACGGGCCGGGACCTACGCTGGTGTGGGCACACATCTGCACCTCGTACCCTGTGTTGTGGTTCAGGCCCAGAATGGTGTAGCTGGACTCAATAGCCGGGAGCGTGATCTGGCGAGGGGGTCCCAGAGGGTCAATGCCCAGAGGGTTAAGACCCCCTGCTTCCCGATAAGCTATTGTGTATTCGGTGATCACACCGTTTCGCTCGCTTGGCACAGGGGGAAGCCAGGAGAACTGGAGCGAACAACAGGTGACGTTAATGTTTTCTGAGATTTGAGGGTAGCCCCTGGGTGGGTACTCAGGCATCTCGAGTTCCTCCCGTGCCTCGTCTCCGTATCCTGACCGGCTTTTGGCGGAAAGGGTAACGACATAGGTCAACCCTGGAATTACGTCTATGAGTGTGTACGTTCGCTCCCTGGCCGAAAACTCCACCGTAGTGTCCAGGGTTGCATTCTTCAGCCCAAATTGTAGCCGGAAACCCTGGATCTGAACTTCAGACACTTTGGCCCCTGGACCTGAGTCTGAACCCCCAGTAGGGGGCCCCCATCTCACCACCATGGAGGGTTCAGACCCTGGGCGCACCGACAGTGAGGGGGCACCAGGCACTGCAGACAAGAGGAGGGAGAGGCACAGACATGTCAAGTCTGCACTGTGCCTTTGAAACATTCATATACTGTATGTCTAATATGCTATCGTGTGTGTATTGTGTGTGTATTTGTTAGTGATCTTATGTGTGTAATGCTTACCAATCCCCGGTGTCTGCACCACCCTGGCTTTACTGTGTGTTCCATCCCCTTTAGTGGTGTAAGCCGCCACAGACACAGAGTACCACATCTCAGGCTTCAGACCCCCCACCATCATCTCCTACAGGGTCAGACACACAAGATACTTTTCCAGCTACGCCTTATAAACCTCTCTCTCCTCTTCCCTCTCGCTTCCTCCCTAGCCCTCCATTTCTCCCCCTATCTCTACTAACACATCACATAGTATTAACTCACTCTGTCCTATTACTTTACATAGAGACGTTACAAACTGACTGTCTCTCAGATAGAAGGCATCTCCTAATGAGGAGTTCATAGCTTACTTATGCAATGTACAGCATAACCACTACCACTGTAGGTTCAGTTTAACATTGACAGAATGATCCATACTCACATATTCAGTAGAGTCATCCTCCACAAACTGATCCCACGGTTGGACCCGGAGGGGAGAGAGAGAGGGAGGAGAGTGAATGAGTCCAGAGAAGAGATTAGATAAAGGAGGAGGAAATAGGAGCGTAGTGGGAGGCAATGCTCCCTCAATTTTTTTTGCCACCGAGGCAAATTTCAGGTCTGCTGAGCGCAAATGTTGTGAAGATTCTGTGCAACTTCCATAGGAGCGTTTATTGTGAACACTGATGCTGTACCTGCTATTATTGACTGTTTTAACAGTGGCCAAGAAACAACTTTACAAAACAAAATGTATTATTATTCCCCATACCATTATTACAGAGAATCTATGAAATGGTGCTACCCTCTGCCTACAGTATTGGCTTCTTAGCTTATTCAAGCCTGTCTCAAAATACAATACTGCCCCTTTAAGACAGGAAAAAAGGTTTTTACCTGACTCGCTTTTCAAAGATGTCTAGAAATGTTCACGTTTTGTGCTCTTGTAGGAAGCAATCCCTTCCACATTTCTGACTATGAATTGGCTTTAACTGGGCTAATAACTCGCTAACTAGTAAATAATATGAACAAATGTGGGCAAATGGCTACATGTAGCTCTCACTTTGATCTCAAAACAAGCGCATAATAATCACGACCCCTCATGCTGTAAAACAGTCCAGTTCAAATGTAATGGTTCAATTCAATATATGGCAATGGTCTATTTGCATATTGGCCTACTGCAGCTCTGATTGGTTATGGTGCACCGGCCTGAGTCGTGCCTGTCAATGCAATAGAATCCTACTCCGATGCGCTCTGCCTACAATAAAATCTCTTGCATAGTTAATTTTGCATACTAAATCTTGCATAGTTTGTTTTGTTTTGGTATGTTCCATTGAAAGTGGCAAATATTGCATTGATCACAATTCCCACAGTAAAGGGAAACGTTGATAGTGTTAACTAAAGGGGAAAACTCTAGAAAGTTGAGTGAAGTTCAATCTCGTGCTTCTCTGTACGTGCTGGTATTTCTTCTGCTCCAGCAGTCCCGGGGCGCTGCGTGCTGCACATGCGCGCAGCTTAGAGGGAACATTGGTGGGAGGTGATGTGTACTGCAAAGACTCAGTGAGATAAATTATTTGCTTCACTTTAACTGAACAACGACCTGCAGAGGTGTGATAACTGGCAAATATATATGTCATCTTTGAAAGTACATATGTACGTGACTGTTGAGAAGATATTCAAATGAAATAATTTTTACGGAAAATGTAAATAAGAAAAATAAGAAGGTGATGACCTCACCTGGCTGTCATCCAATAGCAGGTCTTTGATTCGGGGAAGGCTGCGTGATGAGCCACTCTCCACACGAGCATAGTGCACCTGGTAACCACGGATCTGACCTTGGCGTTGCCTTGGCAACACAGATCGCCAGGTGACCCTAAGGGCAGTGGAGTTGAAGGGCCGGACCTCCACCTGCCGAGGGGCCGCACCCGGGACTAAGGAACACACACACACACACACACGTCTAATTTCTCAATCAAAGCATCGATCAGCTAATCTAGAACTTCAGCCATCCATCTACCCTGCTTCAAACATTTTCGTCTCAAGCTTGTTTGATATCTCTCTGACACAAACACACACCCACTCACCGTCGTGGTCTGTGCGGCAGAGCAGCGCTGGACTCTCTGGTCCGGACCCCTCGGTAGTGAAGGCTGCCAGGCTAACGCGGTACCAGGTCCACTTTTCCAGCCCCTCCACCACCGCCTGCCCCTGCTCTGGGGGGATGGGAGGCCCCTTCACCTCTGGACCCTGACCTTTGACCTCGGCCCCAGACACTTGCTGGTAGCGCAGCACATAAGCAGTCAGTGTGCCATTTTGGGTCTCAGTGGGCGGCGGTGTCCAACTTACCCTCAGGGAGGTGGAGCTGGAGCTGTCACAGGACACGCCCAGGGGAGCAGCCAAGGGCTCTGATTGGATGAGGGTCAGGATAAGGAAGTGGGGAAGGCCAGGGGCGTATGGAACGCAGGAAGAAATAGAAAGGGAGAGCAAAGAGACAGTGGCGGAAAGAGGGTGAAAAACCAAAGCCAAAACAAAAGGATAGAAAAAAGGAAAACTAAATTAAAAGAGAAGGCCTCTAAATACAAACAAACATGACTCAGCTGAACAAAGAAGACAAGGGCTTCGACACAGAAGACAAGGGCTTCGACACAGAAGACAAGGGCTTCGACACAGAAGACAAGGGCTTCGACACAGAAGACAAGGGCTTCGACACACAAGGGCTTCGACACAGAAGGGCTTCGACCCAGAAGACAAGGGCTTCGACCCAGAAGACAAGGGCTTCGACCCAGAAGACAAGGGCTTCGACCCAGAAGACAAGGGCTTCGACCCAGAAGACAAGGGCTTCGACCCAGAAGACAAGGGCTTCGACCCAGAAGACAAGGGCTTCGACACAGAAGACAACGGCTTCGACACAGAAGACAACGGCTTCGACACAGAAGACAAGGGCTTCGACACAGAAGACAAGGGCTTCGACACAGAAGACAAGGGCTTCGACACAGAAGACAAGGGCTTCGACACAGAAGACAAGGGCTTCGACACAGAAGACAAGGGCTTCGACACAGAAGACAAGGGCTTCGACACAGAAGACAAGGGCTTCGACACAGAAGACAAGGGCTTCGACACAGAAGACAAGGGCTTCGACACAGAAGACAAGGGCTTCGACACAGAAGACAAGGGCTTCGACACAGAAGACAAGGGCTTCGACACAGAAGACAAGGGCTTCGACACAGAAGACAAGGGCTTCGACACAGAAGACAAGGGCTTCGACACAGAAGACAAAGGCTTCGACACAGAAGACAAGGGCTTCGACACAGAAGACAAGGGCTTCGACACAGAAGACAAAGGCTTCGACACAGAAGACAAGGGCTTCGACACAGAAGACAAGGGCTTCGACACAGAAGACAAGGGCTTCGACACAGAAGACAAGGGCTTCGACACAGAAGACAAGGGCTTCGACACAGAAGACAAGGGCTTCGACACAGAAGACAAGGGCTTCGACACAGAAGACAAGGGCTTCAACACAGAAGACAAAGCTTAATGGAGGAAGAAAGGAATTAATCATGTTAGCTAGGTAATGAGATAAAGGACAACTTAATTACTGCCCTGGAGGATGTGTAACTGATACCAGATAATTGGCTTTCACCTTTCTGCTCTGACCAATGGCAGCACAGTGATTTACAACTGAGAAAAGGGCCTTTAAGATGTTGTCTAGAGACACAGCTCTGCTTAGTTTTGCTTGGCTGGATAAGAACAGAGCTATACTGTAGATCAGGGATGGTCAACTGCCACTATATTGTAGATCAGGGATGGGCAACTGTCACTATATTGTAGATCAGGGATGGGTAACTGCCACTATATTGTAGATCAGGGATGGGTAACTGCCACTATATTGTAGATCAGGGATGGGTAACTGACACTATATTGTAGATCAGGGATGGGTAACTGCCACTATACTGTAGATCAGGGATGGGTAACTGCCACTATACTGTAGATCAGGGATGGGTAACTGACACTATATTGTAGATCAGGGATGGGTAACTGCCACTATATTGTAGATCAGGGATGGGTAACTGCCACTATATTGTAGATCAGGGATGGGTAACTGCCACTATACTGTAGATCAGGGATGGGTAACTGACACTATATTGTAGATCAGGGATGGGTAACTGCCACTATACTGTAGATCAGGGATGGGTAACTGCCACTATACTGTAGATCAGGGATGGGTAACTGCCACTATACTGTAGATCAGGGATGGGTAACTGCCACTATACTGTAGATCAGGGATGGGTAACTGACACTATATTGTAGATCAGGGATGGGTAACTGACACTATACTGTAGATCAGGGATGGGTAACTGACACTATACTGTAGATCAGGGATGGGTAACTGCCACTATATTGTAGATCAGGGATGGGTAACTGCCACTATACTGTAGATCAGGGATGGGTAACTGACACTATATTGTAGATCAGGGATGGGTAACTGACACTATATTGTAGATCAGGGATGGGTAACTGCCACTATACTGTAGATCAGGGATGGGTAACTGACACTATATTGTAGATCAGGGATGGGTAACTGACACTATATTGTAGATCAGGGATGGGTAACTGACACTATATTGTAGATCAGGGATGGGTAACTGACACTATATTGTAGATCAGGGATGGGTAACTGCCACTATATTGTAGATCAGGGATGGGTAACTGCCACTATACTGTAGATCAGGGATGGGTAACTGCCACTATATTGTAGATCAGGGATGGGTAACTGCCACTATACTGTAGATCAGGGATGGGTAACTGCCACTATACTGTAGATCAGGGATGGGTAACTGACACTATATTGTAGATCAGGGATGGGTAACTGCCACTATACTGTAGATCAGGGATGGGTAACTGCCACTATACTGTAGATCAGGGATGGGTAACTGACACTATATTGTAGATCAGGGATGGGTAACTGCCACTATACTGTAGATCAGGGATGGGTAACTGCCACTATACTGTAGATCAGGGATGGGTAACTGCCACTATACTGTAGATCAGGGATGGGTAACTGACACTATACTGTAGATCAGGGATGGGTAACTGACACTATATTGTAGATCAGGGATGGGTAACTGCCACTATACTGTAGATCAGGGATGGGTAACTGCCACTATACTGTAGATCAGGGATGGGTAACTGCCACTATACTGTAGATCAGGGATGGGCAACTGCCCGCGGATACATTTCCAAAGACATAAAAAACGTTAGAAACATTGGGGGGGCGACGACACGGTCTCAACTTGCTGTTGAGAGTTAGAATAGTAGAATACACCAGGTGAAATGTGGTCGTGCATCAGCAGTTTTCTTCTTGTTATGTCAGTCACTGACAGTCACTCAATTGGCCCATGTCAGAAAACATTTTTTAGACGAGTAAGTTAGTCTAACAGCCAGTAAACTTGTAGTATTCATGGTGAATTACCGACCAGGGGGCCCCCATTGATTTTGTTAGTCACTCTCACTCAGATATCATATTGAAAACTGCAAACTTTCCTCTCTACCCTATTGCAGGAAATGTACTCTAAAAAATAACATTTCTCTCTCCACTGTCAAGAGGGGGGCCGCTAAAACAATATTTTGCTAAGGGCCCCCAAAAGGGAAGGGCCAGCTCTGACAACATGTGTGTGGGTATGGAAGTGCGTATGCAGACCCGCAAACTACTGCAGCCCTCTATGATGAGTTGAGATTTTCTGTGGCCCTCACCCCCATCAAAGTTGCCCATCCCTGCTGTAGATACTATGTAGAGTTTTGCAGTCTATACTCTATCTTGCTACCAAGGTTTCCTTCCTTGACATTCTCAGTGGAATGTAATAATTGTGTTGGAACTTTGCCAAACTCTTTATATATTTTAGTAATGCTTCGTAGCCCTTTCCTGCAGTCAATGACCAAAAGCGAATGTTATTCATGTTTTCATAATTTCATAATTAATAAAGATAATTTGTTTTAAATATGAACATCCGGTGTTACTATGTCAAACAGTTTAGTTATATTTCAGTCTTCTGTGATGTATATAAAGTGTAATATTGGGACGCAAACTCAAAATATAATACATTACAACTCTATATCTGACATGGTACAGGTGTCTTTTGTTTAAACCCATAACCATGTGTGTGAGGTGTATACTTTTGTTTCAATTTAGATTTGTTTAAGACTACCAAGAATCACTCTGTGTGACCCTGATTTAGCCCGCTGCAGTAAAAGTTTAAACTGCCCAATCGAATTTCTTAAAATTGGGTTTGTGGATTGGATATTTCAAAAGTCATATAAAAAGGTGGAGAGCAGGATTTGAGGAAGCTGAAACTAAAACCAAAACCAAATACTTTCATTAACGTTGATCTCATGCAATTTCAGAGAGGAACTATGAGATAGGATGAGAGACAAGGCACTGGACGGAGGGACAGAAGAACAGCAAGGATAAGAGACACAACCAGGCACTGTCTGAGATGCGTACCTGTCCTTCCCACCCGTAGCCATCACGTAAGACCTTCTTACCATGCAACAACCACCATTCAAACAAAATGTCAACCAAACAAAGGTTCAGAGGAAAAGATATGTGCATGAATATGTTCATCATTCATGGATTTGTGAATCTGACAGTCTGACACTTCAACTGCACAGTCCCAGTACCAGTGGCCTGGGGGAACAATCACGATGTGCACCCAAGCCTAGTGATAGCACGCAAACCGTGCTAAGCTAACTGTGAAATGCATTCTGCTCCATGAAATGAAATTCTTATCTGCCACATTCAGTCCCTCCCTAGCCTGCCACCCAGGTGTCTAACCTCCATGTGTAGGTCAAGCATAACACGGGGCATCCAGCTAGCCAAATAACATGTTAAAAGTTGCAGAAAGTTTCTGTTGGTGAATATACAGGTAACTGCCAAAATAAAGGAAACACCAGCCTAAAGCATCTCAAAGGGGCGTTGGGCCACCACGATCCAGAACAGCTTCACTGCACCATGGCATAGATTATACAAGTGTCTGGAACTCTATTGGAGGGATGTGACGCCATTATTCCACGAGAAATTCTATAATTTTGTGTTTTGTTGATGGTGGTGGAAAATGCTGTCTCAAGCGCCGTTCCAGAGTCTCCCATAAGTGTTCAGTTGGGTTGATATCTGGTGACTAAGACGGCCATGACATATGGTTTACATTGTTTTCATGCTCATCAAACTATTCAGTGACCACTTGTGCCCTGTGGATGGGGGCGTTGCCAGCCTATGGGGGCATAGCTATGGTAGCCAAAATAATGTCCATAATAATGGCTTACCCAGCATTTATACATGAGCCTAAGCATGATGGGATGTTAATTGCTTAATTAACTCAGGAACCACACCTGTGTGGAAGCACCTGCTTTCAATATACTTTGTATCCCTCATTTACTCAAGTGTTTCCTTTATTTTGGCAGTCAGCTGTACGTCCTATGTACATTATATGGTGTTCATTTTTTCCAGGTAACAAATATTAAAAAGTAATACTGTACCTTTACACCAGTCCCCGCTGGATACAGGCCTATTAGTTTGATTTGGTCTTAGACTCCGACTGACCAGCACATACCTCCAATAAAGCCTCGAAAATAATTTAATCCTGATGACCGTTGACATTTGACCTGCGACAGTGAGCTTCTTGAACTGGAGAAAAAGGGCACTTTGACCCACCTTGAAGTAAAGGAAACTGTGAAGGACTGAAGAAAATGAAACAAGATGGAAAAACTGAAAACATCGGCCTTATCCGATTTGTATATCCGGGACTTTTCACTGTGTGAGAAAATTGTGAAAGTTAAAATAAACTGTTGGTGTGCTAAACATCAGGTACACGCTAAATACATAGAAGATGAATGCAGGGATGGATGGATGAGCGAACAAGATAAATGAATAGAGGAGTGGACAAGATGGATGAGTGTGTAGACGACTCCCGGGGATCAGTGAGCTGTGAGGGAAGTACATCACACTGTAACGTTACACAGTGTGTGTTTGCAGGTGTGACAGAGAGAAACATACTGGCTTGTGCTGTCCTCTGGACCAGCTCGTTGGTAAAGGCTCCAATGCCTTTGTTAGAAATGGCAGCCAGGGAGAAGGAGTACTCCGTGTTAGCCCTCAGACCCTCCACTGTGTACGACGCCCTGGGCCCAAACGTCAACTTCTCCTGTTAGAGACGGAGAAGGGGGGAGAGAGAACATGAAGAAAAGAAAGAGACGCAGTAGAGACAAAGAGAAAGAAAGAAAGAGAACTGGATCATCTGATAAATGGACTTTATCGTCTTAATGAAATCTACTTAGTATGGAAGAAAAAGTCTGACCAGGCTGCCGAACTTGACAGGTTTGTAGAGCAGTTCGTAGTTGACGATGCCCTCCTTGATGTAGGACGGTTCCCAGGTCAGCTCTATACTGGTCTCCGTCACCTTTCCCACTTTGAACTTTCCTGGCTGCCCTGGAACTACAGGGGATAGAAGAGGAGACAGGATAAGAGTTAGAACTCACCTCTCCAGCATCCAGTCAGTTAGTAGCTTCTAGACTGTTCTATTCATCCTTTATTTAAACAGACAAATCCCATCCCAGCCCTGTAGTTCTACAAAAGATGTGTGTTACTGACCTTAAACAGTACTTAAGCACTTTGACATGAACTGGGTCAGAAAAGGGAACAAACCCTCAGACACACACACACAAACTCACAGACACAAACAGACGCAGACACAGACACACACTGACCTCCGGGCAGCACTTTGACATGGACAGGGTCAGAGAAGGGTCCGTCTCCCACAGAGGTGAAGGCCAGGACTCTGACAGTGTATGTTTCAGAGGGTACCAGGCTCTGGATGGAGGTGATGGTGCTGTCCTGAACATTATGGATCTGCCACAGACTCATGGGCTGAGATGGGTCCATGGTGTAGTACACCCGGTAACCTTTCACCTGGAGGGACGGAGGAACAGAGGCAGGGGGGAGCCACAGAGAGAGAGAGAGACAGTTAGACGATGGAGAGAAACTTCTTTCTGCTTTTTTCTATAATTAGCCTTTCATTGTCTGGTCCCATAGACTTGTTTGAGCTTGGAAGCTATTATACATTGTGACGTCAATGCCCAGAACAAATTATACTGGACCGGACCTATATGTCATTGAGCTAGATAAAAATTGCATTCGCTTCGAGGTTGAAATATCATTACCGTTATCATTAAATAACTGAATTACCTTTATAATGACCCTTTCTTTACCTAAAGCCTAATCACTATAGTCTATGATTAAAAGTGTTTTTATGATGCACTGCCCCACCTCCACGCCTTGTTGTGATTACTGTTGTTTATGATGACTCCATTATGACTGCCTGGCTACCCATCCACATTGCTCCGGCCAAACTGACGTTTCTTCTCTACGATGATCCATAGAGCAGCGGATTTACATTGGGTGAGTCGCCAGGCAACCATTATGCAGCTTATTATGTTTAGACTGCCCAGGGACAACAGAGGAACATTCTATGTTTATCTAGCTAACTCAGTTACTATTGCGCCTCAGTGTTTTCTCTGTCAGAGATGTTGATCACTGTTTATTATCCCTGTCTTAGCCATTTATTCTCTTCTGATAACATTCTAATTAATACATTCATACATTTACAGATTAATAACATAATACATTATGAATAAATAAAGTAGTACATTAGTAAATTATTAAAGAACCAGTGCAGTCAAAAAACGTACTTTCCTGTATTTTATATATATTTCCACACTATGAGGTTGGAATAATATTGTGATGTGTTGGCCTGCCTGGTGAAATAACCAGGCATTAAATTAGTTTATAGACCAATAAGAAAGAGGGTTCCAAACCTTTCTGCCAATAACAGCTAGTTTTAAGTTTTATCCTCCCCACAACTAGACAGACAAAAATCTTGCTTGAAAAATTGCTTTGTTAAGAAGCTATTTTTGTTTCTTTTTGACCATTTTAATTGAAAACAATCACAGTAAGGTACTTACTTGTTACCCAGAAATGATTTAATATTGAGATAAAAAGATCATTGTACCTTTAACAAAACAACTGACAAAAAAAATCAACACTGACCTGTCCGTTGGGCTCCTCTGGTTCCTCCCAGCGGACCATGACAGTGTTCTTGGAGATGATCCTGGCCTGGACGTTCCTGGGTGGGCTAGCCGGGGCCTGCTCCCCTGTCCTGGCCTCCACCCGGGTGGACGAGGGTCCCTGGCCGATGCTGTTGAAGGCTGACACCCTGATCTCATACTCTGTGTTGGGGTAGAGCCCTCCAATGCTGTACCTAGTGGTGGTGATACTGTCCACCGTCTCGTACTTGCTGTCTGGTGCCTTGGCCCGGTACTGGATGATGTAATAGGACACCGGGTCGGGATTACCGGAGTCCCAGGTGATGGTGATGCTGGTGGCAGTCGTCTCCGTGACGATGGGGGTACCGGGAGGCTTGGGAAGAGCTATGAAGGGAGAAGGAGATATTGGTTTAACTGTCCTTAATGTCTTTAGGCAGACAGGGGGAGAAAAGTGGCCCTTACTCTTGACGGACACCTGCGAGATCATAGATGGCCCTTACTCTCTAATACGGTGGTATTCAAAGTCAGGGAGAGGGAGAGACATAGAGAGCACAATTAGAAAGAGAAAGGTTGTCCCTTACTCTTAACTGACACCTGTGCAGTGGCCTCTATAATCCCCAGACTGCTCATGGCCACACAGGTGTAATTGGCCGACTCCCTGATTCCGTTGAGCTCCAGAACGTTCCGCCCCACTGGCATCTCGTCCTCAGGTGTCAGGTCCTCACTACCCAGCATCCATTTGACGTAGGGCATGGGTGAACCCACCGCCACACAGGTGATGTTGATGCTGCCGCCGGGCATGATCTCATGGTTGGAGGGCAGGATGGAGAAACGAGGGGGCACACGACGCACTGGGAGAGGAGGAGATGGGGAAGACGGAGGGAGGATTGTGGAGAGAGGGATGAGGAGGGGGAGTCGGAGCGGGAGGGACAGAAAAGGGGGTGACAGAGGGGGGGAAAGAAAGATACAGAAAGAGAGAACGAGAGAGAGCGAAAGAGAGAGATAGAGAGAAAGTGGGGTAACAGAAAGGGTAGAATGAACTTCACTGCTTTTACAGAGGTTTTACAAAGGGATATTTCACGTTTAGTCGAAACTACATTGGTAGTTTTGAAAATACTAGCTAATGATAGAAGTTGAAATACACAGATCCCATGTTGAGAGACTGCTTTCTCAAGCTATATTTCACCCTGCACATGAAACCTATTGTAAGTTTCTCATGTTTTAGCCAGTGTGCAACAATCCATTGCATATTTTACAAGGACATCATTTGGTATTGTAGAATCATCACTGTAGATGCCCAGACTATAAAGTTTCCTCTTCTCTATTTAAAACAAGATCTACAATACAAACACTGGCGCTCTGGGCTGCACAAAATACCATAGGATTTTTTTCTGAGGAACTAAAATGAGCTTAAATAAAACCAATGTGAAGATCTAAATTACAGCTGAACTACCCTTGCAGCGAAGCTCAAGGCTACTGACTTGAAAACGAGAAACTTCACCAGAAACTTGAGTGAGAAACTTTAATGAGAAACTTCAATGAGATTTCTGTGCCTCTGGGGTGAGTTCTCCACTGCAGATGAGGGCCTTTTAGATACGTGGTGCTGGCAGAGCCAATTGATAGAACCAGCTATTAGTCAGACAACTTGCAGAGTGCTTCTGTTAACTGTACCTGTGCTGAATCTACTAGCTAGCTGTCAGATCTATCTGATATAATGGCACGCAGTGGGAAAGATGCATGGATGCATAGAGACAGAGCTCACGGGTCACTTGCATGCCTAGAAGACTTGTAGAAGAAACTATAATCATGAAGAGACAGAGGGAGAAGAGAGATAGAGAGAGAGAAAGTATTGTCTGGTTCCTCTCCCAGTCAATGTGGCAAATCACGGCCTCATTGTACAACCAGAATACCAGATGAACACAGCAATGTTGAAAATAAATAAAAGCGATGTAAATAAGGTTATGGGTGATATAAATATGTGTCGTTGCAATTACAATGTTCGCATTGAACACTTCAAATAAGGAAACATCAAGACATTCATCATGAGTCATGACAGAAAGAGATAATCATGACAGAGAGAGATAATCCAAAGCGAGAGAAAGGGGTAGTATGCACATGTTTTTAGTAATTTAAAATTATGCACATTTGTCTGTTGATCCTACACACCAGGGTACAGATAGAGTGCAGAATGCAGAAGAGAGAGAAAGAAGGAAGGGATATTAGAAGAGAGGGATGGGGACAGAGGATAAGAGGTAAGGGAGATAAGAAGAAAGGGGGAAAGGGCAGAAGGGGAAAGAAAGGAGGGATGGGAAAGAGAAAACACATGGCGCTCTTGAAACTGCTGTTAGGTTCTCCAAAAATCAGGCTTTGATTGGTGGATGTCGTAGGAACTGAAAAGTTGGTACCCCAAGGCTGCAAAACAGAGGACTGAAGTAACAGTCAGACTGACGGACAGACGGACGGACGGACAGACGGACAGACAGACCAACGACTATAGATGGACAGGAGTGAATGTAAGGGGAGGAAGGGCAGACAGACAGACACAGTCAGTAGAAATATTGGCTAATTTCAAGATTCGAAACAGTATCTGAAACAGGGGTTTGAATCATGTTTTGAGTCACGATAAAGGAATCTCCACTCAGTCAGTGGGAGTAAATCAGGGGGAAAGATCTTCATAGAATCACTGGCCTAGGTCTTCCCCCAAATTATTCTCAACTGATGCATTTAATTTAAAAGTACCATGCTCAGATTCATTAATTAACTACACCTAGCGTTGAAATTTCTTCTCTAGGTTCAATGGATTTCACTGTGTTCCTCAGACAGCACGCAAACAAACTATTCACCAAAACCAAATAGTAATGAACAATTTGCCATCTTCAAGTGATTCAATAACTCGGTGGACATGATCCCATTCAACATAACAGTGCCATACATTTGGAGTGACCCTAGAATGCCAACAGATCCCCAGAATTGGACACTAAAGTTCAAGACAAAAAAAATGGACATTTAATTAACAGACAAAATGAAATGTAACTGTTATAAGAGACATCAAATCAAAAGGCAGGCAGGCAGATTCTCTCCAAAGCATGCGAGAGCCAGACAGAGACAAACAGAGACAGAGTGACCAGGTTAAAACCATGCAGCAGACAAGAGCACCTACTGTATGCAGAACCATACAATTCAGCTTGATTTTTTATTTAAGAAAATACTCAACTCTTAAAGTGTGTGCGTAATGTGTGGTATACATATCTAACTACTGGAAGTTCCCTCAAGGTTTGGAGACTTGATTAAGCTGAAGAAGAGAATGTGGACATTTCTGTCAAGTAGAAAAGTAGGTTACATCCAGCTCTGCAGCAGGACAGCACAATATTCAAGTGCATGCTGAACAAAGATAATGTCGAGAATGAACAGTCAGAAAGTGACAACCTATTTACTATCAGACATATAAACTCAGCAAAAAAAGAAACGTCCTCTCACTGTCAACTGCGTTTAATTTCAGCAAACTTAACATGTGTAAATATTTGTATGAACATAACAATATTCAACAACTGAGACATAAACTGAACAAGTTCCACAGACATGTGACTTAAATAAATTGAATAATGTGTCCCTGAACAAAGGGGGGGGGGGGGGGGGTCAAAATCTGAAGTAACAGTCAGTATCTGGTGTGCCCACCAGCTGCATTAAGTACTGCAGTACATCTCCTCCTCATGGACTGCACCAGATTTGCCAGTTCTTGCTGTGAGATGTTACCCCCCTCTTCCACCAAGGCACCTGCAAGTTCCCGGACATCTCTGGGAAGAATGGCCCCAGCCCTCACCCTCCAATCTAACAGGTCCCAGACGTGCTCAATGGGATTGAGATCCGAGCTCTTCGCTGGCCATGGCAGAACACTGACATTCCTGTCTTGCAGGAAATCACGCACAGAACGAGCTGTATGGCTGGTGGCATTGTCATGCTGGAGGGTCATGTCAGGATGAGCCTGCAGGAAGGGTAACACATGAGGGAGAAGGACGTCTTCCCTGTAACGCACAGCATTGAGATGGCCTGCAATGACAACAAGCTCAGTCCAATGATGCTGTGACACACCTCCCCAGACCATGATGGACCCTCCACCTCCAAATCGATCCTGCTCCAGAGTACAGGCCTCGGTGTAACGCTCATTCCTTCGACAATAAAAGTGAATCCGACCATCACTCCTGGTGAGACAAAACCGTGACTCGTCAGTGGAGAGCACATTTTGCCAGTCCTATCTGGTCAAGCGACGGTGGGTTTGTGCCCATAGGCGATGTTGTTGCCGGTGATGTCTGGTGAGGACCTGCCTTACAACAGGCCTACAAGCCCTCAGTCCAGCCTCTCTCAGCCTATTGCGGACAGTCTGGGCACTGATGGAGGGATTGTGAGTTCCTGGTGTAACTCTGGCAGTTGTTGTTGCCATCCTGTACCTGTCCCGCAGGTGTGATGTTAGGATGTACCGATCCTGTGCAGGTGTTGTTACACGTGGCCTGCCACTGCGAGGACAATCAGAATCGATCCTGTCTCCCTGTAGCACTGTCTTAGGCGTCTCACAGTACGGACATTGCAATTTATTGCCCTGGCCACATCTGCAGTCCTCATGCCTCATTGCAGCATGCCTAAGGCACGTTCACGCAGATGAGCAGGCACCCTGGGCATCTTCCTCTTGGTGTTTTTCAGAGTCAGTAGAAAGGCCTCTTTAGTGTCCTAAGTTTTAATAACTGTGACCTTAATTGCCTACCGTCTGTAAGCTGTTAGTGTCTTTACGACTGTTCCACAGGTGCATGTTCATTAATTGTTTATGGTTCATTGAACAAGCATGGGAAACAGTGTTTAAACCCTTTACAATGAAGATCTGTGAAGTTATTTGGATTTTTACAAATCATCTTTGAAAGACAGGGTGCTGAAAAAGAGACGTTTCTTTTTTTGCTGAGTTTATGTGAGTTCAATATCAGTAAAACAAGGTAGCATTAATATCATGTAACATATAAAGGGTATTTCTAGGGCCCTTCTCAAGAAAAATCTCTGGCTAGAATGTTGATAGAATAGCATCTCTTATAGTCCACTGGTTTTGCTTGTTAATTAAGTAGCCTACTATAGACTGTATAGGCCAAGGGGTACAATTGTAATGCCATGATTTATTCTGCTCCAGTATCAATAACAGGATTGTCTACAGGGTAGAGTTGATGAGGATGCTAGATCATAGTAGATCGGGATTGAGAGCTGCCTGGGATACCGTTGCATTTCATTATAGAGCACAGCCACAGCACACTAAAGCCCTGTTGGCATTTACACAGGTTAATCCTGCCTGATCTAATAAAGAAGTTGAGAGATGTTTAATTAATATCTGTGTTCTATAAATATACATCAATATCGAGGAGAATACATTGTTCATTTCAACTGCCAATCAATGGAGGACGTTATATAGTTCATAACCACAGCAACCGCTACTTAGCAGCTGAATAACCAATTCCATAGGATCTCTGTGTGAACAATAACATACTCATATAATGTAGTATAACCATAGAATTACATAGGATCTCTGTGTGAATAACAGTATACTGTGCACGGACACAATCCACTGAAATAACTTTTTTGTGCAAATAAATATTATTGTACATTTTATTTACCTGAATATAAATACAGATAATGTACATAAAGAAAGAAAGCAGAACAATACTGTGTGTGTTTTTTTGCCTCTGAGTGTAAGTGTATGTTGAGCCAGTAGAACTAACTTAGTCTTTGCTGACCAAACAAGCATGTAAATAATTATAAGCTACTTTTAAATGCCACTTGAATAAAGCCTTATTTGAATGCTTTATTTTCCCTGAGGGGATATGAGGACCACTCAACCAATCAGCATACAAGCACCAAGCTGGCTACACAGAGTAAGTACGCAAACAAACAGCAGCAGACCAATACAACACACAGAGACCACACACAATACCAAAATACATTGGCAACGCGACACACAACATGCGACAAGTGCAGAAAAATGACAGTTACATAACACAAACCCACACAGACAGAACAATAAATACAAGACATGTGACAAGACGACAGAAATCAATAAAAAATTGACACACACAGAGCACATGCAGGCACACACACACACACACACACACACACACACACACACACACACACACACTTGGAGCCGTGCCATACACAGTTAGTCTGGGTACAGGCATGCAAGCGCCGCCTCCGCTCTCCGTCCATGCATAGATAGCCTTCTTTTCATTTCCAATTCCTGGGTCTCCATGACAACAAGAATGTTCCATGCAGAGAACGTCGCGCTCGGATGAAAGCAATATCAAAGGTCTACAAACAAGGCCTCACAATGCAATCAATGCAAATGACTGCGTAGGCAGCTAGCCTCATTACAGCTTAGTGAAACGCCTTCAATCAAAGAAGTGTGTTTATCAAATTAAAACCAATTTGACATGAGGGTTATTCATACGTCTTTTCTAGACTGTTTAAGACTGATGTATCTCTCCTCACTTTAGGAGTAAATGTGTTATAAAAAGGAAGGAGTACCGAAAGAAAATAAAGAACACACCAACCTTCTCGTTGCTCTGGGGGATGTAAGGGGGTTGATGCAGAACACAATGACGTGATGGGGAGAGAGAGAACGGGGAAACAGAGAGTAAAAACGTCCAGCTCAAAGCCTCACACACACCGCATACACACAGTCACACAAATGTACACACGCACATTCATACTGTTCTTCACAGAACCACAGAACCCACTTAAAATGTAGGATCAGGAACTTCAAACTCAGGGGCTTAAGATCTTAGAAATGTGAGTCTAGAACCCCTAAATCCAGTCTCCCTTACCCCAGTCGAGAACCTAGAACAGGGGTCTCAAACTCCTGGAGGGCCACACTGGCTGTTGGTTTGCATTATGTTGTTTTTGTGTCTCAGTTAGACTTGAGAAACCAAATGCATTCCCTAGCCAATCACTGTATTAAAGTGGAACTGACCGCATTTCAGGACCATGAAATCTGTTAATATACACCCAGAGGAAGATGACACACTTAAAAATATATATATTTACATTTTCTGACAAGCGAGCACTTAGATGTGGTCATTTTCATGTTTTCATAAATTCTTAGAACTTTTAGGAACTGTGTATACTAAAGCATTTGTGAAAATTGTATAGCAATATAGAGTGGGAAAGCGGAGGTGTGTTTGGACAATTAATAGACACTGCAGTGAATAAAACCTAATAAAAACATCTGTCTCGTATAGGACCGGAGTCTACGGAGACCGGAGCGACATAACGAATCAGAGCTACAGTAGACCTATATGCAAACAAACCATTTGCCACAAGGGCCTGCCATCATTCACTTTGAACTGAACTGTGCGTTTACAGGCAGTTGCAATAGCCACAAAAAAGCCACAAAATAAGCCACAAAATAAAAATATATAAAATATATGAATGGATTTCTGCAAATATGTAGCTAAATACCACGGGAGTCCTCTTAACTTTGGGAACTTTACAGTCCTACTGATCAAACAACCATAAAAAGGTAGGCTATCTTTCCCTATATGCACATCCACAACAACAAGATCAACAACTAACGCTAGCCAGAGCCAGATGAGCTAAAATCTAATGAAAGAACATTAGATAAACCCTCTAAAACTTTCAGCTAGTTGGCCATCAAAATTGCACTGATAAACAATGGGGAATAGCCTGATCGTCCTTCTGCATCTTGCCTGCCCATGCATGCGGTGTTGTCCCAACCAAGCACCCAAGCTAACTGGCTAAAGTTGGCTAGCTTGCTATCTAGCTACTACCAGACAGAAATGAGAGAACACCTCACTGACCATTTTACTCACCCCAGCAGAGCTGGTTATCTAGAGCGTTCGTGACTAAATATGACTTTTTTTGCCTACGTTTACTGACACCGGTCCTATTCACATAAATAGATACACTAGCATATAAGCCACGTTATGACTGACTTGTGATCATTGCTCTTGCTAGTTTGATTGTATTGACATTCCTAGCCTTAGTGTCACGTTCTGACCTTAGTTCTTTTTTTATGTCTTTATTTTAGTTTGGTCAGGGCGTGAGTTGGGGTGGGCATTCTATGTTGTTTTTCTATGTTTTGTTCTGTTGTTATATTTCTATGTGTTTGGCCTAGTATGGTTCTCAATCAGAGGCAGGTGTCAGTCGTTGTCTCTGATTGGGAGCCATATTTAGGTAGCCTGTTTTCTATTGTGTTTTGTGGGTGGTTGTTTCCTGTGTTAGTGTTTGCACCATACGGGACTGTTTCGGTTGTTTGTTTGTACTTTTCTTATTTTGTTCAGTGTTCTGTTGATTTATTAAATATCTCATTATGGACACTTACCACGCTGCACATTGGTCGGATCCTTGCTACTCCTCCTCAGACGAAGAGGAAATCCGTTACACTTAGTTACAATTGTCAATTTTTGTTCAAAATATTGAGTCATTGAAATTACACTGTGCATCCCAAATGGTGGCAGCACACAATGTACCAGGCCAGCTGTGATTTACAACCGGATAGCAATATTTTTGGGACTACCAAGTAATGTATTGGTGAGTTATATTAATCATGCATTGAACTGCATCCATCTATTCTGCCAACAATGTCTTAGTGTATATCATGGAATGTTGAGTCACATAGAACCTATTTTTAAAACCTCTTATAAAGTTGGTTTTGTAGCATAAACTGGGAATTGTCTGTTTGTTTCATATCTGCAAAGTAGTTAAAATACGGTCAGTTCCACTTTAAAGTGCAAGAGAAAAACAAACTCTCAGTCACTCTGGCCCTCAATTTAGAAACATATGAAGAGGGATGGGACAATTGTGATGTCATACTGTAGCAAAGACCCTGGAACTGCTCATTGGCCCCAATGCAGTATGACATCACTGGCCAATTCCTTTTTGTCTAATTCCATTCAGTGGCAGTTATTACAAAAACCAGCACCTTGATGCAGCACCTGTAAAACCCAGTTTAGTCTGGAACGTTATCAATCTTCGGTCACCAACTGGTGTTTCACTTGGTGGATAGGTTTGGTTAGTAAATAGGAAGAAAATAAATAACAAAAAACATGTAGATAAACTAGGACTTAACACCACTTAATACATTGTATAATGGTGACAGCTGTTTCAGCTGTGTGACAGGTGTGTGTGTTATAATGCACGTGTGTGTTTGTGTGTGTGTGTTCTTATAGCCGTGGTAAGTTCCTACCTCGTACATACAGGTTGGCCGGGGAAGAGTAGCGCACTCCCTGAGAGTTAGTGGCCACACACTCATACTTTCCCTGGTCTAACTCCTCACTGTTCTCTATCTGGAGGGCACCTGAGAGAGGGAGAAAGAGAGAGATGGGGAGAATGAAAAAGTGAGAGAGAGGATAAGCGAGAGAGAGCGAGAGAGAGAGAGGATAAGCGAGAGAGAGCGAGAGAGAGAGGGGGAGAGAGAGCGAGAATAAAAAGAGCCATTGCTATGGGTTAATTAATGATACATTCATAAATCAAATCTATATTTACTCATCATTAAACTGATTAAAACTACCATGAAAACGGATACAAGAGAGATTTTCCATTACTGGTTCCTTTCTGCCATGAAAAATCTATGTTCCCACAGCCAGCTTAATGGGATATATCTAGCTACACACAATAGGAGCCCCTGTAGCATAAATCTAGCTACACACAATAGGAGTCCCAAGAGCATATAGCTAGCTACACACAATAGGAGTCCCTGGAGCATATGTGACCGACCGGCTCGATTCGGTCTTATGTAATTATTATTATTATTTTTTACATTGGATAAAAGTAGAGACTCAGTGCTAGAAAATGGTACATCATACACTACAGTTGAGGAACAATGGGGAAGTAATTCTGCTTTGGAAGTTGATAAACTTGTAACAGCACTTTTGCGAAAATGGCCCTTGAATGTTTTGCACCTACTGGAGAGCAATTTTGTTTACACCCATTCAGCACCAATCACACCCTCTTAAGCCTTAGCCCCACCCATCTCTTTAAGGATTCATATGAGGCCATGTGCTAAACAGAGTGAGTAGTGCACTAAACAACCAAAGAGGCTGGTTTATACTACGTCTATCGACATGTCTATAGACAGTTGTCGTCATGACATTGAGAACATTCTATTGTCATCTAACATCAAACTTGTCGTTGTCATTATGAAAAAGTATTAACATAAAAACAACAGGCTGTATGACATCAGCAACCTGGTGGTCCAAAATAGCAAAACTGGTGTATTTTAACACCAATAAACCCATCCGTTTAAAAAACTATTTAGTATCTGTCAATCTATCAAACCAGGCAACTAAAAGCAACTTTCTAAACAATGTGTTGGTTTGTTTCTAGCTTGTTAGCTGGATAGATAACATTAAGTTAGCTGGCTAGCCAGTTCAAATAATGACCATATCATATAGCTGACAACATTCTTAACTTTAGCTAATTTTGTATTAATTATTACAGGAAAATAAACTCACAACAAGATCATTATTTACAAGTTAATGGTGAGTTAATCACAGAAAATAGCTTACGGTTGTGAGTGACAAAATCAAAGCAGGGCATTCTACCAGAGAATTTTTTAACTTGGACACTGTCTCGTTGGCCTAACGTTATATCCTAATTTGACTTTGGTGCAGGTCATGTTGTTCTTCACATTACCGTCTCTGGTAAACACACACTATATCAAATAAAATCAATGTTTATTTGTAACATGCACAGGATAGAGAAGGTGTAAACATTACAGTGAAATGGTTACTTACATAGTCAAGTATTTTGTTTAGACATGTAGCTAGCTAAACAATGAACCATAATCCCAACTCATAACGTTATGACCCTACATGAATCTGCAAATAGCTAACGCTATCCAATTAGGTTCAATGTTAGCTAGCTTGCAATGCTATAACTTGCAATGCAAATGGCTCTGAGATACAAATAATATTACGACACAGATCATACACATAACGTTAGCTAGCAAGCCAGCCAGCTAACGTTAGCTAGCTAGCTAACTCTACATTTTAACTTGCAATGAAAACAACTTTCTGACAAAATTAGAAACATATAATATCTGAAAATGTAGCTAGTTAGACTATCTTACCCATATACATGGGTGAACGCTTCTCCCTCTCTGTCACTGATGCCATGGTTGCCTTTAGTTTGAAGATGTAATCCAGAGACAAGTGTTTTATACAACAGCCTTCTGTGTGTTCTCTTTTCCACTCCCTCCGCATATTTGCAATCAAATGCCAGAATTTTCTCCATCTCCTTAGCTATTATAATCTGCTTCTACTGGACATTCCACTGATTTCAAATCTCTGTCCTCTAGAAAGTGGAGAGCATTAGCAACACTTTTGCAGTTCTTCATGATATCTTAAAAAAAGTTGCATTAGAAAGGATTACCTACACATACTGAGCAGCTCATGTTATAGACAGAAGCGCGCTACGTGGCAGACCAATCCAAACTCATCTCTCAGAATGTCCAGACCAACCATTAACTCAGCCAAACGGGAAGGTTCCTGACTTTTTCTGTGGCTAAACCAACTAGGCTTGTAATTTAACAATTGTATTAATATATACAGATGGCATACACGTTTGTTATTAAGGCACATGAAAGTTCACATGTTCCAGAAGGCAATTCTGCCCCAAAAAACACATTTTGATAAAAAATAAATGTTTACATTCGAATGCCTCTCCTGTGAAGTAGTGACACGCGACATACACCCAGTTTCCTGAAACGAGTCCCGTATAGCTAGCGACACACAATAGGAGTCCCTGGAGCATATAGCTAGCGACACACAATAGGAGTCCCTGGAGCATAAAGCTAGCGACACACAATAGGAGTCCCTGGAGCATAAAGCTAGCGACACACAATAGGAGTCCCTGGAGCATAAAGCTAGCGACACACAATAGGAGTCCCTGGAGCATAAAGCTAGCGACACACAATAGGAGTCCCTGGAGCATAAAGCTAGCGACACACAATAGGAGTCCCTGGAGCATAAAGCTAGCGACACACAATAGGAGTCCCTGGAGCATAAAGCTAGCGACACACAATAGGAGTCCCTGGAGCATATAGCTAGCGACACACAATAGGAGTCCCTGGAGCATATAGCTAGCGACACACAATAGGAGTCCCTGGAGCATATAGCTAGCGACACACAATAGGAGTCCCTGGAGCATATAGCTAGCGACACACAATAGGAGTCCCTGGAGCATATAGCTAGCGACACACAATAGGAGTCCCTGGAGCATAAAGCTAGCGACACACAATAGGAGTCCCTGGAGCATATAGCTAGCGACACACAATAGGAGTCCCTGGAGCATAAAGCTAGCGACACACAATAGGAGTCCCTGGAGCATATAGCTAGTGACACACAATAGGAGTCCCTGGAGCATATAGCTAGCGACACACAATAGGAGTCCCTGGAGCATATAGCTAGCGACACACAATAGGAGTCCCTGGAGCATAAAGCTAGCGACACACAATAGGAGTCCCTGGAGCATATAGCTAGCGACACACAATAGGAGTCCCTGGACTATATAGCTAGCGACACACAATAGGAGTCCCTGGAGCATATAGCTAGCGACACACAATAGGAGTCCCTGGAGCATAAAGCTAGCGACACACAATAGGAGTCCGTGAAGCATATAGCTAGCGACACACAATAGGAGTCCCTGGAGCATAAAGCTAGCGACACACAATAGGAGTCCCTGGAGCATAAAGCTAGCGACACACAATAGGAGTCCCTGGAGCATATAGCTAGCTACACACAATAGGAGTCCCTGGAGCATATAGCTAGCGACACACAATAGGAGTCCCTGGAACATATAGCTAGCGACACACAATAGGAGTCCCTGGAGCATATAGCTAGCGACACACAATAGGAGTCCCTGGAGCATAAAGCTAGCGACACACAATAGGAGTCCCTGGAGCATAAAGCTAGCGACACACAATAGGAGTCCCTGGAGCATATAGCTAGCGACACACAATAGGAGTCCCTGGAGCATATAGCTTGAAATCCCCATTCTACCTTCTCTCCATCTCTCTTTCTCTGCACACTTCACTGTACACTATTATCCCAGTCTCCTAAAGCACGTTATTATCATGGCACATTGTTAATATTCTTCCAGTCATTTTCACCTTGAGCATATTCTGCTGAAAGCCCTTCACAACGTTTACAAGGCCCATATAACAAACTGGGTGAATTTGAAATGGGGTCAGGGGCAGAACCACACACAAGTGTTCACACAAAAAAATATATGCAAGACTGAACGCACACACACACCTTATCAGAAACAGTTGTTTGACATGGAGCCAGCAGAGGGACCACAACGGCAGGGGATTACACCCATCTACCGCACAGCAGGGAAATGAAACAAAACACACACACACACGGCGGCTTTCAGACTCCCCCTGGCTTATAGCAGTGTGATAGAAAAGCGTACTACAGAACATGACAAAAGCAGAGTGTGGATTTGGTAGGGGGGTATTTCTGTATAAGACCTGTGACAGTGTATCAGTGTATAGAGACAGAGATAACAATGATCACACTGAGTCACTGAGACAGCTGTAGATATGCAGCTCAACACAACTCAAGAGGGACAACATATCAAATGCATCCTTTTTTGGTTGCCAGTGGAGCTTGTTGCTATGAACATGTCTAACGAATGTACCAGTCCCTGTTTCAAGAGTCTGTCTGGCGTAAGTGGGAGCCTGCTATGTTTGCAAGTATGTTTGTCCCTCAGGAGTCTACAGACAAAGATACATACTCTGAGTATAAAAAACATTAAGAACACCTGCACTTTCCATGACATAGACTGAACTGGTGAATCCAGGTGAAAGCTATGATCGTTTATTGATGTCACTTGTTAAATCCACTTCAATTAGTGTAGATGAAGGGTAGGAGACGGGTTAAAGAAGGATTTTTAAGCCTTGAGACAATTGAGACATGGCTTGTGTATGTGTGCCATTCAGAGGATGAATGGGCAAGACAAAATATTTAAGTGCCTTTGAACAGGGTATGTGCCAGGCGCACTGGTTTGTGTGAAGAACTGCAACACTGCTGGGTTTTTCCCGCTCAACAGTTTCCTGTGTGTGTCAAGAATGGTCCACTACCCACAGGACATGCAGCCAACTTGACACAACTGTGGGACGTATTGGAGTCAACATGGGCCAGCATCCCTGTGGAACGATTTTGACACTGTGCACAGTCCATGCCACAACAAATTGAGTCTGGTCTGAAGGCAAAAGGGTGAGGGGTGCAACTCAAAAGGTGTTCTTAATATGGTGTAGAGAGAAAAAGAGAGACTGAGCAGGGAAGGTGAGATTGATCCAGGCGCTGTATTTAATGAGAGACATGCCCAAACTAGACTGTAGTTTACGTAATGAGAGTGGGCTGTGTGTGTTTATGTGTGTATGGTGTGTGTGTGAGAGACACGGACGGACGGACGGACGGACGGACGGACGGGAGGGAGGGAGGGAGGGAGGGAGGGAGGGAGATTCATTCACAGGAGTATGGTATCTGCTCCTGGACAACAACTTCTCTACAGAGGCTGAAGTTACAGCAATACTCTGGGAGCTATGGGAAGTTGTCTTGTTAGGGTGCGTGTGTGTGTTTATTGAGTCATCTCTGTCTCCACTGCAGCTGACATCTCTTTGCTTATCTCTTCTGCAGACACATGAAAGGCAAAAGAGGCAGAACCCCCCCGCCCCCATCCCCTCTCTGTCTCTTTCCCTCGCTCTCCTTTCCCCGTGGAACAGTGCAGAGCTAGGCGCAAAACAAGAATAACGTATCTGTGCAACAAGCAAGCACTGTTTTATAAGTGAAGGGGGAGGGAAAGAGAGAGAGGGAGAGGGGGGGGAGGGGGAGAGTAGAGAGAGAGAGGAAGGAGGTAGAGGAGAGAGAGAGAGAGAGGAGGGTAGAGCGAGAGAGGGGAGAGAGAGGAGGGTAGAGAGAGGAGGGTAGAGAGAGAGAGGAAGATATGAGAGTAGAGAGAGAGGGGTAAAGAGAGAGGGGGAGGGAGGAGGCTAGAGAGAGAGGGATGGAAGTCAGTGGGTAGAGAGAGGGAGGATGAGAGAGAGAGGGGGGGTAGAGAGAGAGATGGAGGGAGGGTAGAAAGACAGAGGGAGAAGAGGGAGAGAGAGAGAGAGGGAGGGAGGATGAGAGAGAGAGACAGAGGGTGGTATAGAGAGAGACAGGGGGAGGGAGGAGGATGGAAGGTAGAGAGAGAGAGAGGGAGGTAGGAGTGGTGTAGCGAGGGAGAGAGTTCCAAATTGAGCAGCAGGAGCTTTTGAAAAAAAATTGCTTCTCCAAATATTGCCATTTACATGTTTTTTAGAGTGAGGTACATTGGGAAAAACAAAAGAAAACTGCAAGACTGAATGGGAGACAAAACAAGCAACACATTTAGAAGATCGGGCTTGTGAAAAAGTATCTATTTTTATAAAATTGTGCAGTTAGCTTAGCTAGCTGGATTGTTTACCAGTTGCTAAGCAGTTGCTAGGGACTCTCCTAAAATAAGCTAGCTAGCCATACAAAAAAATAGCAAGTTAACAACACAGTAGAAAGACAAAAAAGGACAGAAGACAAAGGACATCAAAGTAAAACAGTTCTCTAAAGACACCAGTGACAATAATATAAGAAACAAGCTGTTTTGGAAAAGGTAGGCTTATATTACAACATTGTAGCCAACATCACCAGCAATTCTATGGAAATTGTTTACCCACCAGACATCCAGATGGAGAACGCTAGGTTTGATGATGGGACAGAACCATGAATGCCTGTTTGCAGATCTTACCAGTTGCAAAACAAGAGCAAATGTAATATTTAATATCAAAGGAGAGCAAATATGGAAAAGGGTTATTTGCAACCATTTACCTTTCTCAAAAAAGAGAGGCATCAGCCAAGGATGTCAGATCAGCATTTTTGAAGAAGCTGACCATAGCAACACATATCAAACAGTCAACTTCTACAATAATGGAACTGTATTCATACAAGGCAATGATTCAAGCCTTCAGGCTTTAGAGAATGTGTTTACTACCCTAAAAGTAGAAGCTGAACTCATCTCAGAAACTGAGGAAAAAGTAAAGGAGGGAGATGCTGGAGAAAAGCAGGCCCCAACACCTCAACAGCTTCTGTGACCCAGCAAGAAGCCCTCAGTGTCCCTCTAGCTACCTAACCTGCAGCAGACAGTACCAATAACATTTCTACAACACCAAGAACACCTGCTATGCAACATTTCCACAACACCCTCTCTTTAGTTGAAGCAGACGTCATAGAACTCAGAGAGAACAAGCTTCAAGAGGATGACACTGTCCAGAAACTAAGAGCATCTACTGCTAAATTAGAAAGAAGTATTGACCAACTGAGTCAGACAAATGATGATCTCAGAGACCATCTGAGCACAACAAGAGAGGAGCTAGTGCAGAGAGAGGTACATTGACACCCTCAACTAGCAGCTAGTCATTATGTCCTCTGCATCTAGAGAACATGTCCACCAGCTTGGTACAACACAGGCAGAACCTGAGACCAACAAAACCAGCATGGCTGCTCCAGCCCAGGTCAACCTCCCAGTCTGCTCCACCCAGACACTCACCCACAACTGCAATCCTTATCGATTCAAAAGGGAAGTTCTTGGTCCAGGAAAGATGATTCCCTAGACACCAGGTGTATAAGTTCTGGTGTCCTACAACTGAGAGTGCAATGCAGCTACTCAGTCAGACCAGGATTGACACTCCTGACTACATCATCAACCACACTGACACAAACGACCTTCGCGCCGAAGGTGAAAATGTATCTGGGGCAGTGAGAACACTGTGGGCACAGGCTATGTTCCCAACAACCAATATAGTTGTGTCCAACCTCTTACCAAGAAAATACTTCCCAGGGCAGTTGATCAACAAAATAAATCAACAGATGACTGCCGGCTGTGCCTCACTGTTCAACGTCAGAATGGCTCACCATCCCACTCTGACATGCAAACACTTATACGACAATGTACACCTTGATCAGGTCAGTGTCAGAACATTTGCTAAGGACCTAAAGGATGCAACACTTGGCAGGGACCCACACACCCATCACCCCAGCAGCAGCGCCCCCCCCCCCCACCCCCACTTTCTGAAACAACAGTACCTCCACCATCCCCAGGAGAGTAAAGTCAGACACGGCTTATTACAGCACAGCTCTACAAGACCGGGCCCATACACAGCATTACAAGACCCGGCCCATCACAACACAGCACTACTAGACCCGGCCCATCACAACACAACACTACTAGACCCGGCCCATCACTACACATCACAACTAGACCCGGCCCATCACTACACATCACTACTAGACCCGGCCCATCACAACACATCACTACTAGACCCGGCCCATCACAACACAGCTCTACTAGACCCGGCCCATCACAACACAGCTCTACTAGACCCGGCCCATCACTACACATCACTACTAGACCCGGCCCATCACAACACATCACTACTAGACCCGGCCCATCACAACACATCACTACTAGACCCGGCCCATCATAACACAGCTCTACTAGACCCGGCCCATCACAACACAGCTCTACTAGACCCGGCCCATCACTACACAACACTACTAGACCCGGCCCATCACTACACATCACTACTAGACCCGGCCCATCACAACACATCACTACTAGACCCGGCCCATCACAACACAGCTCTACTAGACCCGGCCCATCACAACACAGCACTACTAGACCCGGCCCATCACAACACAACACTACTAGACCCGGCCCATCACAACACATCACTACTAGACCCGGCCCATCACAACACAGCTCTACTAGACCCGGCCCATCACAACACAGCTCTACTAGACCCGGCCCATCACAACACAGCACTACTAGACCCGGCCCATCACAACACAACACTACTAGACCCGGCCCATCACAACACATCACTACTAGACCCGGCCCATCACAACACAACACTACTAGACCCGGCCCATCACAACACATCACTACGAGACCCGGCCCATCACAACACATCACTACGAGACCCGGCCCATCACTACACAGCTCTACTAGACCCGTCCCATCACTACACATCACTACTAGACCCTTCCCATCACAACACATCACTACTAGACCCGGCCCATCACAACACAACACTACTAGACCCGGCCCATCACAACACAACACTACTAGACCCGGCCCATCACAACACATCACTACTAGACCCGGCCCATCACAACACAACACTACTAGACCCGGCCCATCACTACACAGCTCTACTAGACCCGGCCCATCACTACACATCACTACTAGACCCGTCCCATCACAACACAACACTACTAGACCCGTCCCATCACAACACAGCTCTACTAGACCCGGCCCATCACTACACAGCTCTACTAGACCCGGCCCATCACTACACGGCACTACTAGACCCGGCCCATCACAACACAACACTACTAGACCCGGCCCATCACAACACAGCTCTACTAGACCCACACACCCATCACAACACAGCTCTACTAGACCCGGCCCATCACAACACAGCTCTACTAGACCCGGCCCATCACAACACAGCTCTACTAGACCCGGCCCATCACAACACAGCTCTACTAGACCCGGCCCATCACAACACATCACTACTAGACCCGGCCCATCACAACACAGCTCTACTAGACCCGGCCCATCACAACACAGCTCTACTAGACCCGGCCCATCACAACACAGCTCTACTAGACCCGGCCCATCACAACACAGCTCTACTAGACCCGGCCCATCACAACACAGCTCTACTAGACCCGGCCCATCACAACACAGCTCTACTAGACCCGGCCCATCACAACACAGCTCTACTAGACCCGGCCCATCACAACACAGCTCTACTAGACCCGGCCCATCACAACACATCACTACTAGACCCGGCCCATCACAACACAACACTACTAGACCCGGCCCATCACAACACAGCTCTACTAGACCCCGCCCATCACAACACATCACTACTAGACCCGGCCCATCACAACACAGCTCTACTAGACCCGGCCCATCACTACACAGCTCTACTAGACCCGGCCCATCACAACACAGCTCTACTAGACCCGGCCCATCACAACACAGCTCTACTAGACCCGGCCCATCACTACACAGCTCTACTAGACCCGGCCCATCACAACACAGCTCTACTAGACCCGGCCCATCACAACACAGCTCTACTAGACCCGGCCCATCACAACACAGCTCTACTAGACCCGGCCCATCACAACACAGCTCTACTAGACCCGGCCCATCACAACACAGCTCTACTAGACCCGGCCCATCACAACACAGCTCTACTAGACCCGGCCCATCACAACACAGCTCTACTAGACCCGGCCAGCACTACTAGACCCGGCCCATCACTACACAGCTCTACTAGACCCGGCCCATCACAACATAGCTCTACTAGACCCGGCCCATCACAACACAGCTCTACTAGACCCGGCCCATCACAACACAGCACTACTAGACCCGGCCCATCACAACACAGCTCTACTAGACCACCCCATCACAACACAGCTCTACTAGACCCGGCCCATCACAACACAGCACTACTAGACCCGGCCCATCACTACACAGCTCTACTAGACCCGGCCCATCACAACACAGCTCTACTAGACCCGGCCCATCACAACACAGCTCTACTAGACCCGGCCCATCACAACACAGCACTACTAGACCCGGCCCATCACAACACAGCTCTACTAGACCCGTCCCATCACAACACAGCTCTACTAGACCCGGCCCATCACTACACAGCTCTACTAGACCCGGCCCATCACTACACGGCACTACTAGACCCGGCCCATCACAACACAACACTACTAGACCCGGCCCATCACAACACAGCTCTACTAGACCCACACACCCATCACAACACAGCTCTACTAGACCCGGCCCATCACAACACAGCTCTACTAGACCCGGCCCATCACAACACAGCTCTACTAGACCCGGCCCATCACAACACAGCTCTACTAGACCCGGCCCATCACAACACATCACTACTAGACCCGGCCCATCACAACACAGCTCTACTAGACCCGGCCCATCACAACACAGCTCTACTAGACCCGGCCCATCACAACACAGCTCTACTAGACCCGGCCCATCACAACACAGCTCTACTAGACCCGGCCCATCACAACACAGCTCTACTAGACCCGGCCCATCACAACACAGCTCTACTAGACCCGGCCCATCACAACACAGCTCTACTAGACCCGGCCCATCACAACACAGCTCTACTAGACCCGGCCCATCACAACACATCACTACTATACCCGGCCCATCACAACACAACACTACTAGACCCGGCCCATCACAACACAGCTCTACTAGACCCGGCCCATCACAACACATCACTACTAGACCCGGCCCATCACAACACAGCTCTACTAGACCCGGCCCATCACAACACAGCTCTACTAGACCCGGCCCATCACTACACAGCTCTACTAGACCCGGCCCATCACAACACAGCTCTACTAGACCCGGCCCATCACAACACAGCTCTACTAGACCCGGCCCATCACTACACAGCTCTACTAGACCCGGCCCATCACAACACAGCTCTACTAGACCCGGCCCATCACAACACAGCTCTACTAGACCCGGCCCATCACAACACAGCTCTACTAGACCCGGCCCATCACAACACAGCTCTACTAGACCCGGCCCATCACAACACAGCTCTACTAGACCCGGCCCATCACAACACAGCTCTACTAGACCCGGCCCATCACAACACAGCTCTACTAGACCCGGCCCATCACAACACAGCACTACTAGACCCGGCCCATCACTACACAGCTCTACTAGACCCGGCCCATCACAACACAGCTCTACTAGACCCGGCCCATCACAACACAGCTCTACTAGACCCGGCCTATCACAACACAGCACTACTAGACCCGGCTCATCACAACACAGCTCTACTAGACCCGGCCCATCACAACACAGCTCTACTAGACCCGGCCCATCACAACACAGCACTACTAGACCCGGCCCATCACTACACAGCTCTACTAGACCCGGCCCATCACAACACAGCTCTACTAGACCCGGCCCATCACAACACAGCTCTACTAGACCCGGCCCATCACAACACAGCACTACTAGACCCGGCCCATCACAACACAGCTCTACTAGACCCGGCCCATCACAACACAGCTCTACTAGACCCGGCCCATCACAACACAGCACTACTAGACCCGGCCCATCACAACACAGCTCTACTAGACCCGGCCCATCACAACACAGCTCTACTAGACCCGGCCCATCACAACACAGCTCTACTAGACCCGGCCCATCACAACACAGCTCTACTAGACCCGGCCCATCACAACACAGCACTACTAGACCCGGCCCATCACTACACAGCTCTACTAGACCCGGCCCATCACAACACAGCTCTACTAGACCCGGCCCATCACAACACAGCTCTACTAGACCCGGCCCATCACAACACAGCACTACTAGACCCGGCCCATCACAACACAGCTCTGCTAGACCCGGCCCATCACAACACAGCACTACTAGACCCGGCCCATCACAACACAGCTCTACTAGACCCGTCCCATCACAACACAGCTCTACTAGACCCGGCCCATCACTGCACAGCTCTACTAGACCCGGCCCATCACTACACGGCACTACTAGACCCGGCCCATCACAACACAACACTACTAGACCCGGCCCATCACAACACAGCTCTACTAGAGCCACACACCCATCACAACACAGCTCTACTAGACCCGGCCCATCACAACACAGCTCTACTAGACCCGGCCCATCACAACACAGCTCTACTAGACCCGGCCCATCACAACACAGCTCTACTAGACCCGGCCCATCACAACACATCACTACTAGACCCGGCCCATCACAACACAGCTCTACTAGACCCGGCCCATCACAACACAGCTCTACTAGACCCGGCCCATCACAACACAGCTCTACTAGACCCGGCCCATCACAACACAGCTCTACTAGACCCGGCCCATCACAACACAGCTCTACTAGACCCGGCCCATCACAACACAGCTCTACTAGACCCGGCCCATCACAACACAGCTCTACTAGACCCGGCCCATCACAACACAGCTCTACTAGACCCGGCCCATCACAACACATCACTACTAGACCCGGCCCATCACAACACAACACTACTAGACCCGGCCCATCACAACACAGCTCTACTAGACCCGGCCCATCACAACACATCACTACTAGACCCGGCCCATCACAACACAGCTCTACTAGACCCGGCCCATCACAACACAGCTCTACTAGACCCGGCCCATCACTACACAGCTCTACTAGACCCGGCCCATCACAACACAGCTCTACTAGACCCGGCCCATCACAACACAGCTCTACTAGACCCGGCCCATCACTACACAGCTCTACTAGACCCGGCCCATCACAACACAGCTCTACTAGACCCGGCCCATCACAACACAGCTCTACTAGACCCGGCCCATCACAACACAGCTCTACTAGACCCGGCCCATCACAACAAAGCTCTACTAGACCCGGCCCATCACAACACAGCTCTACTAGACCCGGCCCATCACAACACAGCTCTACTAGACCCGGCCCATCACAACACAGCTCTACTAGACCCGGCCCATCACAACACAGCACTACTAGACCCGGCCCATCACTACACAGCTCTACTAGACCCGGCCCATCACAACACAGCTCTACTAGACCCGGCCCATCACAACACAGCTCTACTAGACCCGGCCCATCACAACACAGCACTACTAGACCCGGCCCATCACAACACAGCTCTACTAGACCCGGCCCATCACAACACAGCTCTACTAGACCCGGCCCATCACAACACAGCACTACTAGACCCGGCCCATCACTACACAGCTCTACTAGACCCGGCCCATCACAACACAGCTCTACTAGACCCGGCCCATCACAACACAGCTCTACTAGACCCGGCCCATCACAACACAGCACTACTAGACCCGGCCCATCACAACACAGCTCTCCTAGACCCGGCCCATCACAACACAGCTCTACTAGACCCGGCCCATCACAACACAGCACTACTAGACCCGGCCCATCACAACACAGCTCTACTAGACCCGGCCCATCACAACACAGCTCTACTAGACCCGGCCCATCACAACACAGCTCTACTAGACCCGGCCCATCACAACACAGCTCTACTAGACCCGGCCCATCACAACACAGCACTACTAGACCCGGCCCATCACTACACAGCTCTACTAGACCCGGCCCATCACAACACAGCTCTACTAGACCCGGCCCATCACAACACAGCTCTACTAGACCCGGCCCATCACAACACAGCACTACTAGACCCGGCCCATCACAACACAGCTCTACTAGACCCGGCCCATCACAACACAGCTCTACTAGACCCGGCCCATCACAACACAGCACTACTAGACCCGGCCCATCACTACACAGCTCTACTAGACCCGGCCCATCACAACACAGCTCTACTAGACCCGGCCCATCACAACACAGCTCTACTAGACCCGGCCCATCACAACACAGCACTACTAGACCCGGCCCATCACAACACAGCTCTACTAGACCCGGCCCATCACAACACAGCTCTACTAGACCCGGCCCATCACAACACAGCACTACTAGACCCGGCCCATCACAACACAGCTCTACTAGACCCGGCCCATCACAACACAGCTCTACTAGACCCGGCCCATCACTACACAGCTCTACTAGACCCGGCCCATCACAACACAGCTCTACTAGACCCGGCCCATCACAACACAGCTCTACTAGACCCGGCCCATCACAACACAGCTCTACTAGACCCGGCCCATCACAACACAGCTCTACTAGACCCGGCCCATCACAACACAGCTCTACTAGACCCGGCCCATCACTACACAGCACTACGTTTAGATCTTCTGTATCTTGTGCATTTGACAAATAAACATCTAAACATAGATTTTATTTGATATAGTGTGTGTTTACCAGAGACGGTCAGTTGAAGAAAAACATGACCTGCACCAAAGTTGATCAAATTTCAAAGCAGAAATACTTTCCTGTTGTTCCTCAATTTTCTAGCTCTGAGTCTTCGCTTTAATCCAATGTAAAAAAACACCATTTCAGATTCCGCTACATAGGACCGAATTGAGCCGAATCGGGGTGGTCGGTCACATATATAGATATATGTTTATATTCCGGTCTCTGACATTGCTCGTCCTGATATTTCTTAATTCCTTTCGTAATTTGTGTGTATTATTTTGTATTGTCAGGTAATATTGCACTGTTGGAGTTAGAAACACAAGCATTTCGCTGCACCTGCGATTATATCTGCAAAACATGTGTACGTGACCAATAACATTTGATTTGATAAAAAAAATACTGTAGTAAAAGAAAACTGTAGTATATACTATAGTAATAGTATATACTATATGTAGTGTTTTGCAGAGTGTAGTATATTGTACTAATTACAAGGTAGGTAGGACTGTAGGTAGGTAGGACTGTGTTCTGAACGTATAACCCGTAGGTAGGTAGGACTGTGTTCTGAACGTATAACCCGTAGGTAGGTAGGACTGTGTTCTGAACATATAACCCGTAGGTAGGTAGGACTGTGTTCTGAACGTATAACCCGTAGGTAGGTAGAACTGTGTTCTGAACGTATAACCTGTAGGTAGGTAGCACTGTGTTCTGAACGTATAACCCGTATGTAGGTAGG
The DNA here is from genome assembly GCF_029448725.1 of Salvelinus fontinalis. Lineage (NCBI taxonomy): Eukaryota > Metazoa > Chordata > Actinopteri > Salmoniformes > Salmonidae > Salvelinus > Salvelinus fontinalis. Next base: position 20,416,531 of record NC_074681.1, on the reverse strand, counting down.
TCTGTGTTCTGAACGTATAACCTGTAGGTAGGTAGGACTGTGTTCTGAACGTATAACCCGTAGGTAGGTAGGACTGTGTTCTGAACGTATAACCCGTAGGTAGGTAGGACTGTGTTCTGAACATATAACCCGTAGGTAGGTAGGACTGTGTTCTGAACGTATAACCCGTAGGTAGGTAGAACTGTGTTCTGAACGTATAACCTGTAGGTAGGTAGCACTGTGTTCTGAACGTATAACCCGTATGTAGGTAGGTCTGTGTTCTGAACGTATAACCTGTAGGTAGGTAGCACTGTGTTCTGAACGTATAACCTGTATGTAGGTAGGACTGTGTTCTGAACATATAACCCGTAGGTAGATAGGACTGTGTTCTGAACGTATAACCCGTAGGTAGGTAGGACTGTGTTCTGAACATATAACTCGTAGGTAGGTAGGACTGTGTTCTGAACGTATAACCCGTAGGTAGGTAGGTCTGTGTTCTGAACGTATAACCCGTAGGTAGATAGGACTGTGCTCTGAACGTATAACCCGTAGGTAGATAGGACTGTGTTCTGAACGTATAATCCGTAGGTAGGTAGGACTGTGTTCTGAACGTATAACCCGTAGGTAGGTAGGACTGTGTTCTGAACGTATAATCCGTAGGTAGGTAGGACTGTGTTCTGAACGTATAACCCGTAGGTAGGTAGGACTGTGTTCTGAACGTATAACCCGTAGGTAGGTAGGACTGTGTTCTGAACGTATAACCCGTAGGTAGGTAGGACTGTGTTCTGAACGTATAACCCGTAGGTAGGTAGCACTGTGTTCTGAACGTATAACCTGTATGTAGGTAGGACTGTGTTCTGAACGTATAACCTGTATGTAGGTAGGACTGTGTTCTGAACGTATAACCTGTAGGTAGGTAGGACTGTGTTCTGAACGTATAACCTGTAGGTAGGTAGGACTGTGTTCTGAACGTATAACCTGTAGGTAGGTAGCACTGTGTTCTGAACGTATAACCCGTAGGTAGGTAGGACTGTGTTCTGAACGTATAACCTGTAGGTAGGTAGGACTGTGTTCTGAACGTATAACCCGTAGGTAGGTAGGACTGTGTTCTGAACGTATAACCTGTAGGTAGGTAGGTCTGTGTTCTGAACGTATAACCTGTAGGTAGGTAGGACTGTGTTCTGAACGTATAACCTGTATGTAGGTAGGACTGTGTTCTGAACGTATAACCCGTAGGTAGGTAGGACTGTGTTCTGAACGTATAACCTGTATGTAGGTAGGACTGTGTTCTGAACGTATAACCTGTATGTAGGTAGGACTGTGTTCTGAACGTATAACCTGTAGGTAGGTAGGACTGTGTTCTGAACGTATAATCTGTAGGTAGGTAGGACTGTGTTCTGAACGTATAACCTGTAGGTAGGTAGGTCTGTTTTCTGAACGTATAACCTGTAGGTAGGTAGGACTGTGTTCTGAACGTATAACCTGTATGTAGGTAGGTCTGTGTTCTGAACGTATAACCTGTATGTAGGTAGGTCTGTGTTCTGAACGTATAATCTGTAGGTAGGTAGGACTGTGTTCTGAACGTATAATCTGTATGGAACACAATATATGGTCATGTAGGTTTCTCACTTGGCTGGTACAAACTGGGATATGGGGGACGGAATGGGCAGAGTATATGCAAATTAAATACTGTAGTATTTATTATAGTTAAAAAAGTGTAGTGTTGGGGCCTCCCGAGTGGTGCTTCGGTCTAAGCGATAGCATATATCGTGTCAGCTTGCATGCATTCGGCCCGCCACAGGAATTGCTAGAGCGTGTCACTACAGATCCTGGTTCATGCATGTTGACACGGTCGCCAGGTGTATGGTGTTTCCTCCGACACATTGGTGCAGCTGGCTTCTGGGTTAAGCGAGCATTGTGTCAAGAAGCAGTGTGGGGTCCTGCTCTAGACCTTTCCCTCTCCCGAGTCTGTATGGGAGTTGCAGCGATGGGACAAGACTGTAACTACCAATTGTATATCATGAAATTGGGGTAAAAAAAAAAGTGTTGTGTTTTTGCAGTCTGTAGTGTTTTTGCGGACAATAATGTAGTATTTACTACAGTGCTTTTTTTTCTGATAATACTATAGTGTTTACTATAGTATTCTACAACATTCTATAGTAAGTACTACACTTGATCGAAGGATACTACAGTGTGTAGTATAGTATTCTACAGTATACTAGAATTTACTACAGAATTCTTTAGTAAGTACTGTACTATTCTATAGTAAACTGTAGTCTTGTTTCATGTGGGGAAGGTAAAGAAAGGGAGGGAGGTAGAGAGAGTACCCTACAGCATTAAAACACACTCTCCTTGAGACAACACATGAAACACAGACACACACGCTCATAGACGCAGACAAACACAGATGGATACACACACACACACACACACACACACACACACACACACACACACACACACACACACACACACACACACACACACACACACACACACACACACACACACACACACACACACACACACACACACACACACACACACACAAAATTCAAGTTGTTGACAATGGTGAGGAATGTAGGAAACCAGGGTGGGGAAAACAGGAAAATCAGCCACTCAGACAGTTGTGAATGACTTACTGGCCCTGAATGAGATTGCTTGGTTCAAAGACCTGCTCCTGATCTAGTGGGGGGTGGAGTCCAGATTTTTTGGAGTTGATCATGTGCTTTTAGTGTGTGTGTGTGTGTGTGTGTGTGTGTGTGTGTGTGTGTGTGTGTGTGTGTGTGTGTGTGTGTGTGTGTGTGTGTGTGTGTGTGTGTGTGTGTGTGTGTGTGTGTGTGTGTGTGTGTGTGTGTCCACCCAAAGTTGAATAGGAGAGATGTCAGTCCATCATCACTAACCCAAGGGATAGTTAACCCAAATCCAACATTTGTCGGGCAATTTCACATGTCAAACGTGGTATAATGTTAAACTTTGTCCATATTGCACACCATATGTTGTGTGAATCCCAAGTTATACATTAGGGGTAATTCTGCAAGCCTCAATCCCTATTTAATGAGGAGGATTGGCCTACAGAATTCTCCTAATGCATATGGCTGGAAGGATCTACACAACAGATGGCTGTAGAAAATAGACGCCACTTTTGAAGACTATGACTCTTGGACCATATGCATCACTATACCCCTTTCAGGGAGATGATGGATGGATGTGTGTGTGTGTGTGTGTGTGTGTGTGTGTGTGTGTGTGTGTGTGTGTGTGTGTGTGTGTGTGTGTGTGTGTGTGTGTGTGTGTGTGTGTGTGTGTGTGTGTGTGTGTGTGTGTGTGTGTTTGCGTATGTGGAGACACTCTGAGCCTAGCAAGGAGAGGGACCAGCTGGACAGAAAGGAACTGTAGAGGTACTCACTCAGTATTTTAAAGGACATTTAATGCAGTGGTCCTCAAACTTGTTTCCCTTGTGACCATCCAAATAAACAAAATCATGTTTCTAGTCACAGCCCAGTCCTTAACTGTGACCTATAACCAAAAAGGAACTTGAGGTGGGACACCAATTAGTCCTGAACCACCATTTGGGGAACACTGCTTTAATGCTGACTGACTGTGGTGTTATGGACATAGCCTAAGGGTTTGGGCATGGCTAGGGTAAGAGTAATACTTACCAAAAGCTGTTGAAGATTATAGAGAGGAACAGAAAGAAAACAAATCAGTAGTTTTGTTTAGATACAGTATGCATGGATACAGTATGCATGGATACAGTATGCATGGAGCACGTTCTCCATGTGGCTTTACACTCCCATCCTGTTGTTTGTGTGGTGTGTCCCATCAGGGACATTCAAGCTCATTCTAATGTGTTCCTTATATCAAGAGTATTGGATTAGGGTTTATTTGTCATTTTGAATTGTTCACGTACTGTATGTTTCTGTGTATATGTTCATACTGTAGTAAATGTACCTTTTAATCCCTGTCATGTGTTTACATTTCTGTTTTTGGCATGAATTAATTATTATGTGATATAAGAATTATTCAAACCACATAATCCACTTGTAGATGAAAATACAAGACAAACACAAAACCTCAGGATGGAAAGAGAGAAATATGACAGAGAGACGGACACGTCAGAACACACAGTACTGAGCCTGACTCAAAGATGTTAGGACAAGGGAACTCATAAAATGTGAATGTAACTCAAGAGTCTTTTTGTTGTTCTGTCACCCTCCTATCTCTGATGGATTCTGAGTCAGACATGCCCAGACAATAAGCCTGGGCCCATAACCACAAAGCATCTTAGACTAGGAGTGCTGATCAAGGATCAGTGTAGCCTTTTTGATCGTAATTAATACCAATTTATGGACAGATCCTAGAGCAGAATTCCAACTCTGAGACACTTTGTGGATACGGGCTCAGCTCTCTCCAGACACATAGAAGAAACAAACTACCTTGAACTGGAAGAGGGCATCAAGGAGTGAGCTATGAACATTAGTTCAGATCTACAGCTTGTGCTGTAGGCTACACAGCTAACCTAGAAGTCCATCGAGAGTTGTTCTCTCTCTCTCTCTCAGTGCATGCTGGGAGTGTTTTGTAGTTGAGAGGTTGTGTGGAGGGCTCTGTCCTTACTTATTTTCTTGATTCTTTCCTTGGTCTTTTCTTAAAATGTTTATTTTCTATGGTGGAGGGTTAACACACAGTTAGTTTGAATGTGTTGCTGCTGATTTCTCCTCTTTTAACTCCTTCGACTAGGGATGATCAAATCCAGAAAGAGCTGAACTTTGGTAAGTTTGCTAGCGGTTTTCTGGCCCCGACTAGAAAGAAAGAGCAGGTGGTCAGGATGGAAGATGGAGATGAGGAGGAGGAAGGTGAGTCTGAGGAAGAGGATGATGAGGAGGCTTTCTTTTCAAACTCCTCCTCAATGGGTCCAGAGCTGACAGCCAGTCAGGCAGAGGGGTCAAAGTACACGGTGAGGGAACTGTCAAGGTTCCTGAACGAGACTAAAGGGAAAAAGGTTCATCTTGAAGCTTTTTTTTGCGATACGGGAAAGTTTGTAAGATCAGTAAAACATGCTATGAAAAATGAGTGGCATGGTGTCCTCTCACCCAGGAAACGTTTTAGGTTGAGGAAGTGGGTCACAACAGTGCGTAAGGGTCTACCTTCATACACTGTTTACTACTTAGATTAATGTTTTTTTTCTGGAAAGAGGAGTCTGTTGGGTGAATATGTAAAACAAAAAAAAGTACAGCGGCTCTGGTGGAAAGGGGTAAGTGTGCTGAGCCATAGAACAAATGTTAGGGCAGGGGAGGCAGTCCTTTTTGCCACTGGGTCTGGCTGTACAAATGTGTTCCTCAAAGGAGGTGTGTGAAGACTGCTTGTAGTAAGAGCAGAAATCAACAACTGGGGTTTTGTCCTTATAAATATGCATGCCACTAACACAGGGAGGGAGAGGGGGTGTTTGTTTGGGTGTCTTAGACAGCAACTCTCACAGGTAGCGCCTGAGGAGATGCCGGTGGTCGTCGGGGACTGGAACTGTACGATGGATTTAACGAAAGACAGAAATGGGGAGGAGCCTCATTCAGGCTCAGTGGAGCTGTTAAGGGACATCATTAATCAGTTTGACCTTGTGGATGTTTGGAGAACTAGACATCCCAACCCATGTCAGTATACATGGGTGAAGGTCTTTGGGGCTAGGGTGAGTGCAGCCTGACTCGATCGGTTTTACATGTCCAGGAATCAGAGCAATAGGCTGTTGGGTGCTACCATTCTCCCGGTGGGTTTTTCAGATCACCACATAACCATGGCTCGGCTGTCTATTTCACCAGGACCTCGGCAGGCATCCTATTGGAAGTTTAATGAAAAGCTCTTACAAGTTGCCACTTTTTGCTCAGGTTTACAGACTTTTTGGGAAAGGTGGTGGCAGCGAAGAGAGGAATATGAGTCTCTGAGTCAATGGTGGGATGTGGGAAAAGTCAAAATTCTGCTTTTCTGTCAACAGTATACAGCTCTCTCATCCTCAGAGGCTAGAATAGTATTGTGGGGAACTCGAGCGTAGTATCAGTGTGAATTGAAGGTAGAGCTGGTGGGGCAAGGCAATGTAGGCCTCCAGGCTAATTTAGTTTTTTCCAGGTTAAAGCAAAGGGAGCACTTGTAAGAGCTAGGTTCTCCATGCTCAAGGAGATGGATGCTCCCACCTCCTTCTTCTTTGGTGTGTAAAGACAGAGCGTAAGAAAAGGTATGCAATGTCTACGGCTGTCTGATGGGCGGGTGACCTCTGTGGTGGGGGAGATGCAGGAGTGGACTGTGGAGTTTTATACTGAGTTGTTTAGGGCAGAACTGTGTGATCCTATGTGTACTCAAGTTTGTTTGCAGAATTCCCTAAGCTGTCTCTGGCACAGAGGGATGAAATGGACATTCCCCTGTTGTCCCGTGAACTGGCAGAGGCCATAATCCAGATGTCCCCTGGCCATGCACCGGGGGTCGATGGACTCCCAGTGGAGTTTTATTTAAAAAAATCTAATTGCTCTGGACTTCTGTTGCGTGTTGCGTGAGTGCGTCGGGGTAGGATAGTTGCCAATATGCTGCCGTCGGGCAGTTCTGACTCTCCTGCCCAAAAAAGAGGACTACATGAACTTAAGAACTGGAGGCCTGTGGCATTGCTCTGTGCGGACTACAGGATATTTGCCAAGGTCCTCGCTAACAGACAGAAATCCCATCTGGACTCTATAGTACACAAGAACCAGACATGTTGTGTACCGGGATGCTCAATCACGGACAACATGTTCTTATTCAGGAACATGTTGGACTTGTCGAGAGGTTCTAATGTGAACTTTGGACATGTCTCTTTCGACCAAGAGAAGGCTTTTGATAGAGTGGACCATGAGTATCTGTTAAATGTGATGTCGGTGTTTAGGTTTGGGGAAATGTTTTTGGCCTATGTGAAGATGTTGTATAGTGGGGCGTCATGTATGGTCAAGGCGGGGTGGGGTTCTCAGTAGGCCAGTCTGGGTGAGGCGGGGCATCAGACAAGGATGCCCTCAATCGGGGCAGTTATATACACTAGCCATTGAGCCTGTTTTGGGCCTCATACACAGGAGACTGCAGGGAGTGTGCTGGACAGGCATGGGTGTGTTGACAGGCATACGAGTGTCAGCGTATGCAGATTAAATTTCTGTGATGGTCAGGGATGGGCAGTATATGCAGGCACTAGAGACTAGTTTGAAGTTGTACGAGGGAGCTTCGTTAGCTAAGGTGAACTAGGGCAAGAGCAAAGCTCTGTTATGTGGGGCATGGATGGATATGGCTCCTTCCAGGGTGTTTGCAGTGGGGTTGTGAAGGGCTTAACATGTTAGGGGTGTACCTGGGCTCAGAGAAGTGGGTAAGGAAGAACTGGGTGGGGCTGTCACAGGCAGTGGTATCAAGACTGGCCAGGTGGAGGTGGCTCTTGTCCCAAGTGCATATAGAGGGAAGGTGCTGATAATGAACAATCTGGCGGCATCTTCCCTGTGGCATAAACTGGCTGTCCTCAACCCCTCCGCAAGCTGGTGGATTTCTTCTGGTCGGGCCATCACTGGTTGAGGTTGTCCGTACACAAATTTATTTACACAAATTTATTTAACTAGGCAAGTCTGTAAATAAGAATTTGTTCTTAACTATGACGGCCTACCAAAAGGCAAAAGGCCTCCTGCGGGGATGGGTGCCTGGGATTAAAATAAAAAAATAAATACAACATAAATATAAGACAAAACACATATCACAACAATTTTGACAACACTACATGGAGAGAGACCTAAGACAACAACATAGCAAGGCAGCAACACATGACAACACAGCATGGGAGCAACACAACATAACAACATGGTAGAAACACAACATGGTAGCAGCACAAAACATGGTACAAACATTATTGGGCACAGACAACAACACAAAGGGAAAGAAGGTAGAGGCAACAATACATCAAGGCAAAGCAGCCACAACTGTCAGTAAGAGTGTCCATGATTGAGTCTTTGAATGAAGAGATTTAGATAAAACTAAACTAAAACAAACCACATGACCTTTGTTTTGGAAGTGTTCAGAACAAGGTTAAGGGTAGAGAAAGCTTGTTGGACACTAAGAAAGCTTTGTTGTAGAGCATTTAACACAAAATCCGGGGAAGGGCCAGCTGAGTATAAGACTGTATCATCTGCATATAAATGGATGAGAGAGCTTGCTATTGCCTGAGCTATGTTGTTGATGTAAATTGAAAAGAGCGTGGGGCCTAGTATCGAGCCTTGGGGCACTCCCTTGGTGACAGGCAGTGACTGAGACAGCAGATTTTCTGACTTTATACACTGCACTCTTTGAGAGAGGTAGTTAGCAAACCAGCCCAAAGACCTCCCAGAGACACCAATACTCCTTAGTCAACACACAAGAATAGAATTGTCTACTGTATCAAAAGCCTTGGCCAAGTCAATAAAAATAGCAGCACAATATTGCTTAGAATCAAGGGCAATGGTGACATCATTGAGCACCTTTAAGGTTGCAGTGACATCCATAACCTGAGCGGAGACCAGATTGCATACCAGAGAGAATACTATAGACATCAAGAAAGTCAGTCAGTTGATTATTGACAAGTTTTTCCAACACGTTTGATAAACAGGGCAAAATAGAAATAGGCCAATAACAGTTAGCATCAGCTTGATCTCCCCCTTTAAATAAAGGACAAACTGTGGCTGCCGTCCAAGCAATGGGAACCTCCCCAGAAAGGAGAGACAGGTTAATGAGGTCGGAGATAGTCTTGGAGATGATAGCGGCAGCAACCTTAAAGAAGAAAGGGTCTAAACCATCTGACCCAGATACTTTTTTGGTGTCAAGTTAAAGGAGCTCCTTTAGCACCTCGGACTCAGTGACTGGCTGCAGGGAGAAACTTTGTAGCGGGGCAGTGGAAAAAGATGGAGAAGCATCGGGGATAGTCGCATTAGAAGGGGTGGGAGATGAGGAAATGTTGGACGTTCAAGGAGGCATGGCTGAGTCAAATAGGAATCCTGACCTAATGAAGTGGTGATTAAAGAGCTCAGCCATGTGCTTCTTGTCAGTAACAACCACATCATCAACATTAAGGGACATGGGCAGCTGTGAGGAGGAGGGTTTATTCTCCAGGTCTTTAACCGTTTTCCAGTACTTCTTGGGGTTAGACCCACAAAGAGAGAACTGCTCCTTAAAGTAACTAACTTTGTCTTTCCGGATAGCCTGAGTGCACTTATTCCTCATTTGCCTGAATGATAGCCAGTCAGCTTGAGTATGCGTATGTCGAGCCTTTCGCCAAATACAATTCTTGAGTGGTGGAGTAACTCTGCAAGATCACGGTCGAACCAGGGGCTGAACCTGTTTTTATTCTCATTTTCTTTATGGGGGCGTGTTTGCTAACAATACCACTGAAAATATCAAAAAAGAAGGTCCAAGCGTCTTCGACAGAGGGGATCAAGCTGCTTCTATACCATTTTACAGAGGCCAGTTCATGAAGGAAGGCTTACTCATTAAATGTTTTAGTAAGCGTCTATGACAAATCAGGACAGGTCGTTTTACTGAGCAGCCATTACGGACGCAAGGTGTAAAAACTGTGCTCACTAAGGTCATTACAGAAAACACAGACTGATACCAGACTGATACCGATCAGGATTATTTGTGTGGATATTGAGGAGAGTAGCCTTTTCTGGGTGTTTGGAGTCATACCGTGTGGGATTGGTAACAATCTGAGAAAGATTTAGGGAGTCCCATTGCTTTAGGACTTGGTGTAAGGACAAATTCAGACTTAGTGTAAGGGGCCAGGAGAGAGCTTAGGGCAGGTAGGGTACAGGCTGGTGCTGATGGAGGACGATAGCACCCAGAAACAGTCAAATAACTATTTGAAAGTTTAATGCTTAAAACCAGCAAATCAAATAGTTTGGGGACAGACTTGGTGGAGACAACCGAGCACTGAAGGTGACCCTTGGTAAAGATTGCCACTCCCCCACCTTTGGAAGATGTGTCTTTCCGAAAAAGGTTCTAACCAGAAAGGTTAACATCAGTATTCAAAACACTCTTCCTTAACCATGTCTCAGTAATGACCAACACATCTGGATTGGAGCTGTGAACCCACACTTTCAATTGATCCATTTTAGGTTATAAGCTTCTAGTGTTAACGTGCAGAAAACCCAGGCTTTTACGAGAGCAAAATCAGTGAAGCAGATTTTAGAGCACAAGTCAAAATTGGGGCTAGCAACAGTAGATGGGCCAGGGTGTACATGCACGTTTCCAGATATCATCAGCATTAATACAAATCAAGGCACAGCATAGGACAGGGAGAGCTCTGCAGTGTTGATTTATGACATCTGAATGTGCATCAGATGGCAACAAGATCATATTGTACAGCAATTTCATCAGGTAACATGAATACAAAGCTGGCGAGAGGTGGTTAGAATAGGATGGGAGGCCAAAAGTCCGTGTAACCAATAGAGAGTCAGAGTTCCGAGTGTGGGAACAAACATAGTCTGTCCCACAGTTGGGTAAAGGAAGGAGGACAGGGACTGGTTGAACTGTAGAGCAGGGTGGCTGCATTCTAACTAAAGGCGGTGCAGAGACTGCTGTATCATACTGATGTCGGCTAGAGGGAACCAGCACGCGTGCTGCTGAGGAGAGCTGGCGGATTAGCATTGGACCGGAAGCTATTCCTCATGAGGCTGAAGAGGCTGAGTACAGCAGGTCTCTCTGATTTTTACTCTGCAGGGTGCTGAGGGCCAGGCAGCTGCTAAGGCCCACACTAGAAGGGTGTGTGGAGCCTGGGCTGTGGGTGTGGGAGGCGCCTACGTTCCACAACCCAGCCATCCTTTAGAGAACGGTTCAGTCGGCCACCCTGCGGAAGCGGCTGATTGCAACGGGTTTACTAACGCTGCGTGACCTGCGGCTGCTGGGGGAGAAGGGGTGGGAAACCCCGGAAGTCCTGGCACAACAAACAGGAATAACATATCTTAGGCTGCTGGAGAGATTCCTGGAGGAGGTCCAGGAGGCACTGTCTGAGCCGGTAAGGGGGGTGTTTGAGCGGCCAAAGGGGGAGGGGCCACCAATGTTTCCGCCACTGTAGGTGACGGCAGAGACTGGGGACGGCATAGACTGGGGACTCGGGACTTGTTCGATTTTAAAACTCCGAGCCTGTGGGAGTTTGAGGAGGTGGGAGGTGAAGCCCTCTACAACCTCTGCATTAACCTCTTGACGATAGGGGTCAGATTTATTTTTATTTTTTAAAATAACGTTCCCAAGGTAAATGGACTATTTCTCAGGTCCAGATCGCAGAATATGCATATCATTTACAGATTAGGATAGAAAACACTCCAAAGTTTCCAAAACTGTCCAAATATTGTCTGTGAGTAAAACAAAACTGATTTTGCAGGCGAAAACCTGAGAAAATCTAACCCGGAAGTGATTTTTTAAATCTGTGTTTCATTGCCCGTCTTTCTTCCATTTAAAAGGGTATCAACCAGATTCCTTTTCCAGTGGCTTCCTCAGGCTGTGACCAGGCTTTAGACATAGTTTCAGGCTTTTATTTTGAAAAATGAGCGAGATTTTTCAAAACTAGTCAGGTGTCCTTTGATTAGTTCCTGCGCGCGAGAGGGGTAGCTCTCCATTTTCTTTCTCTCTTTTATTGAATAAGTTACGGTCCGGTTGAAATATTATTGATTATGTATGTTAAAAACAACCTGAGGATTGATTATAAAAAACATTAGACATGTTTCTACGAACATTACGGATACTTTTTGGAATTTTCATTGAATGGAACGAGGCTGTGGTTTTCTGAACATAACGCACAACCCAAATGGCGTTTTTTTGTTATAAAAGTAATATTTATCGAACAAAAAGAACATTTATTGTCTAACTGGGAGTCTCGTGAGTGCAAACTTCCAAAGATTATCAAAGGTAAGCAATTCATTTGACACCTGACTTTCGTGACCATGCTAATTTGGGGCTAGCTGTTCAAGCATTGATTGATACACTCACAAAAGCTTGGATTGCTTTCGCTGTAAAGCATATTTTCAAAATCTGACACGATAGGTGGATTAACAACAAGCTAAGCTGTCTTTTGGTATATTTCACTTGTGATTGCATGATTATAAATATTTTTTGTAATATTTTTGAATCTGATACGTTTGGGAATTCAGGACCAGAACGAGGCTGTGGTTTTCTGAACATAACGCGCAACCCAAATGGCGTTTTGTTGTTATAAAACTAATATTTATCGAACAAAAATAACATTTATTGTGTAACTGGGAGTCTCGTGAGTGCAAACATCCGAAGATTATCAAAGGTAAGCGATTCATTTAATTGCTCTTCTGACTTTCGTGACCATGCTAATTTGGGGCTAGCGGTTGGGGGTGGGGATGGGTCTTACTGTTGGAATGTCTGTGTGAGAGGTTGGGGGTGGGTCTTACTGTTGGAATGTCTGTGTGAGAGGTTGGGAGTGGGTCTTACTGTTGGAATGTCTGTGTGAGAGGTTGGGGGTGGGTCTTACTGTTGGAATGTCTGTGTGAGAGGTTGGGGGTGGGTCTTACTGTTGGAATGTCTGTGTGAGAGGTTGAGGTGGGTCTTACTGTTGGAATGTCTGTGTGAGAGGTTGAGGTGGGTCTATTATATAATGGGATGATCTCAGTGCGCCTTTGGGTAGAATTTGATTTCCATAAAATGATAAAAAGTATGGAGATGTTTCAGGAGATATGGTGTGTCGGAGAGTGCCGTCTGTACAGCTGGGGAAGATATACGGTTGTAGAAGTGGTGAGGTTTTGGTTATTGTGATGTGTGGTGTTGTTTTGTGTCGTGGGGTAGAGGGCAAAGTAAGTATGCAGTACAGAGGATATTTGTTTTTTAAAGGGAGGGGGGGGGCGCGGGGTGGTGAGGTTTTAATGAAATGAGGATATATCATTAAAGAAACACAAGAACTCCCATTTGTCTTACCTGAGCGCAGCTGTTTAATACGTCCCTGGCTGGAGCTGGGCTCTATAGGGAGGAAGTCTTTGAACCAGGAGATCTCTGGGTCAGGGATGCCACTGGCAGCACACAGCATGGTGGTCGTCCTGGTCCTCTCTACCACCTTCAGCTGAGGACCCATGTCAATGCTGGGGAAACCAAACGGCAACAGGTCCTCTGGAGGAGGGAGGGTGGGGGGGGGTTGTTATTAGTTGTTATTCAAGGAGTTTTTCATTGTAAAGAATTTCCATTTGTCTCTGAAGACAGTTCCACAGAAAATGTGATTTAGAATGTCTGTTGTCATGGAATGTTTGATGTTTGGTGCCAACGTGGAGTATAGATGTCCTGTTGGTTCAATGCTAGAAAAGTCATCCTTGTAAGTGTTGCATGCCATTTACTCTCTCCATAACATCTGGAGTCCACTCTCACACACCACACCTAGGGTCTAGGGTGGCTAGACTCCCAATAGCACTTCAAACTACAATTCCTGTTGATTCATCGTTTGTCTTCGCTAGCCTAGCTGGCCAGCGGTCACTAGATTAGGTCAACCGTGTTAGCAAACAAACAAGTGATCCAGTAAGCCTTCCTTCAGTCAATAAGCCTGGGGACTAGCCAGCTCATTGTGTTAACACAGTACAGTAGCTAATACATCTTCTGCCAGGCTCCAACATGGCCTGTCCAACATGGCCTGTTGACACACATATTCCTCAGTTGGCCAAGGTCATATACATCCTACAGTAAAATGTACTGTTAGTCCCATTGGAAAAAAAAGTGTCTACTAAGTGGCATATATCTTGACTTATTACATTCAGACTTTTACAGACAGTGGGCTATCCCGTCCTCCCCTCTTTTCCCATAGGCCTGGTAATAGTGTCAGCTCCATGATGAAGACAGAGAGCGGGGTCCCTGAGATGAAGATAGTCAGGTGTAACTGTGAGGTGAACTGATATCCTCTGTGTTCTTCCGTATCGTGTTGTCATAGTACCTATGCACAGGGTTTCTCCTCAGATACAACTGACTCAATTAGGCAGTGAGATAGCAGGGAGGGGCATGGCACAGGGCGTAGTAACGACTTGTTAGCTGGCTAATTGTTAAAGTGTACAAACGGTTAGAAGGAAGGAAGTCCAACTGCGTTGGGGCTTCATGTTATGTGTGTTTATACTATACTACCAGGGAATGGGGAGAAATACATCCAAAAAATGTACACAGATACCTGTACAGACACAGCGCGTACACACACACACACACACACACATTTTCTCTGGTGAATTGGCTTCAGCTTCTCTCTGACTGTGGTCCAGATGGCCAGCCACATAATCATCTGTCTATCAGTCCTCCCTCCTCCTTTCTCTCCCCCACCTGACACCCCTCTCCTCCACATGCGTGCACACAATTACACGAACGCACACACCCGAGCATACAATTACATGAACGCACACACCCGAGCATACAATTACATGAACGCACACACACGCGCATACAATTACACGAACGCACACACACACACAAACTGGGTACTGTACCATTTTCCGTTCCCTCCTGGGATAGAACATTTGTCACCATGACTAATTGAGTGTCAATTAGATCGAAACCCACTGAACTGGACTCAGTTCTATCATATACGCAACATAGTTTCTAACTAATGTTTCTAACAAATGTAACTATGGGCAAAATAAGAATGAAAACTCTTCCTGTGTAGTTGTTATTTCTTACCGCCATGGTTCACCCTGCCACCCAGTCAGTAGTGTGACTGGCTGTAACATCTGTCTTCCGTTTCAGTACAGAGAGTGGGGAGGGGAGGGGAGGGGAGGGGAGAACTGACTCCTCAGAGCGCCTGTCAGATAAGATCCACTCAGGAGGAAAGAAGACGAGGAGTCAAAAATAGTAAGATGCAGAGAGGAGAACATGGCAGGTGGGAGGTAAGAGAGGGGGAAGGGAGGACCAGGTGTGGGAGGAGAGGGGGTGGAAGATGAGGAAAAGAAAGAAGACGAGACTCAAGGAAATAGACTCAGTAAATATAATGTCCAGGTCAGAACCCTTGACTGGGTTCTGATCACATCCTGGCCAGCTGTCCAGAGGACACCCATCAGTGTGTGTTGGGGGGGGGGGGGGGGGGGGGGGGAATCCAAAATGAGCCCCAACTGATCAATGTTAATGACCTGGTTGAATGGCTGGTTGATGCCAGCGATACCTCCATCGACAGGAGGGAGAAAGAGAAAGGAGAGAGAGAGAGAGAGAGAGAGAAAGAGGCTCACAGAGGTCGAGGGAAAGGGAGAGAAAGAGACAGAGAGAGAGATGGAGATAGAGAAAGATACAATTATTTTAAGTGGTGTAGGGGGTAAAACATATGACATAATTAAATCAATACGTGCAGCTTCAAAACTGGCAAGAAAATAACATAATTATTTAACCAGGAACGGGGCCTTTGCCAGGGTTGCAATCTGAGCCCGACGCTCTTCAATATTTACATTAATTGGCCACTGTTCTTGAAAAATCCTCAGCCCCTGGTGTTAGTCTCCACAATTCAGAAGTTAAATGCCTGCTGTTCGCAGATGACCTGTGCCTGCGGTCACACCCAGCACATGGCCTACATCAGAGCCTAGGCCTGCTAGAGCAGTATTTCCAGACCTGGACTCTCGCAGTAAAAATATACAATACTTTTCCAGAGAAGATCCAGATCTCAGGGAATTAGACCAAAGTTCTCAATTGGTACAAAATACAGAATATATAGTAATGCACACACTATAATTACTTAGGTTTAGAGATAAACTCAACTGGACACCTACATGTGGCTGAGAGAACTGAGAAAGCATGCAGGGCATTCTACATCATTAAAAATCTCATTCAAATTGAAATACCTATTAAAATGTGGCTAAAGCTAATTGAATGTCTCATTGAA